>NC_142812.1:2090997-2408763 GCF_049724085.1 Artemia sp. Qi Xiang Cuo
TGAAAAATCAAGAGAATTTAATTGTGACAATGTAAACAATGAGAAAACACTACTGAAATATAACAACTCTTGCATTTCAATGAAAGAAATCTAAAATGAACTTTGAAAAATCAAGAAAATGTAAGTGTGACAAGGTAAATCACGACAAAACACTACTGAAATATTCAAACTTGCATTTCAATGAAAGAAATTCAAAATGAACTTTGAAAAATCAATAGAATGTAACTGTGACAAGGTAAGCCGCAACAAAACACTACTGAAATATTCCAACCCTTGCATTTCAAGGAAAGAAATTCAAATGAAATATGAAAAATCAAGCGACTGTAACTGTGACAAGGTAAGCTACGACAAAACACTACTCAAATAATTCAACTCTTGCATTTCAAATAATTAAATTCAAAAAGAACTTTGAAAAATCAAGAGAATATAACTGCGACATGGTAAACCACGACAAAACACTACTGAAATATTCCAACTCTTGCATTTCACTGAAAAAAATTCAAAAGGAACTTTGAAAAATCAAGAGAATATAACTGTGACAAGGTAAACCACGACAAAACGCTTCTGAAATATAACAACTCTTGCATTTCAACTAAAGAAATTCAAAATGAACTTTGAAAAATTAAGCGAATGTAACTGCGACAAGGTAAACCACGACAAAACACTACTGAAATATTCCAACTCTTGCATTTTAATGAAAGAAAACTGAAATGAACTTTGGAAAATCAAGAAAATGTAACTGTGACAAGGTAAACCACAACAAAACACTACTGAAAAATTCCAACTCTTGCATTTCATCGAAAGAAATCCAAAATAAACTTTGAAGAATCAATAAAATCTAACTGTGACAGGTTAAACTACGACAAATCGATACTTAAAAATTACAACTCTTTCATTTCAATGAAATAAATTCAAAGTGGACTTTAAAAAATCAAGAAAATGTAACTCAAACAAGGTAAGCAACGAAAAAAAACTACTGAAAAAATTCAAATCTTGAATTTCACAGAAAGAAATTCAAAATTAACTTTTAAAAATCAAGAGATTGGAACTATGACAAGGTATAGCTTACCCAACCAGTACTGGAATGTTCCAACTCTTTGCATTGCAAAGAAATCCAACAAGAACTTTGAAAAATCACAAGAATATAAGTGTGGCAAGGTAAATCACGAAAAAACAGTATTGAAATATTCAAACTCTGGCAATTCGATGAAAGAAATCCAAAATGAACTTGGCAAAATCAAGATAATTTCAACGTGACAAGGTAAACCACAACAAAACACTAATGAAATATTCTAACTCTTACATTTAAATAAAAGAAATCGAAAATGAATTTTAAAAATAAAGAGAATGTAACAGTGACAAGGTAAACCACGACATAACGCTTCAGAAATATTTCAGCTACTATAGGAAACCTAAAGAAATCCAAATGGACTGTTAAAAAGAAAGCGAATGTAACTGTGACCAGTTACGCCACAAAGAAAGAATTATGAATTAGCCTAACCATTGCACTACCACCAGTACAATTCAAATTAACCATGAAAAATAGAGAGAATTTTACTGTGATTAGGTAAAACGCAACAAAACATTACTGAAATATTCCAACCCTTGCATTTCAATTAAATAAATTAAAAATGAACTTTGAAAAACAAAGAATGTAACTCTGACAAGGTAAACCATCACATAATAGTACTGAAATATTTCAACTCCTGCATTTCAAAGAAAGAAATTCAAATTAACGTTGAAAAAGAAAGAAAATGTAACTGTTAGCTGGTAAGTTGCGAAAAAACATTATTGACATAAACAAACTCTTGCATTTTAATGATAGAACTTAAACATGAACTTTAAAAAAACAAAAGACTTTAACTGTGAAAAAGTAAACCATGACATAACACTACTGAAATAATCCAACTCTTGCATCTCAACGAATGAAATTCAAAATGAACTTTGAAAAAACAAAAGAATGTAACTCTGACAAATTAAGCCACAGCAAAACACTACTGAAATATTCAAACACTTACATTTCAAAGAAAGAAATTCAAAATGAATTTTGAAAAAACAAGAAAATTTAACTGTGACACAGTAAACCATAACAAAACATTACTGAAATATTCCAACTTTTGCATTTCAATGAAAGAAATTCAAAATGAACTTTGCAAAATCAAGAGAATGTAACTGTGACTAAGTAAACCATAACAAAACACTAGTGAAATAATCCAACTCTTGCATTTCAACGAAAGAAATTCAAAATGAACTTTGAAAAATCGAGAGAATGTAACTGTGACAAGGTAAACCACAACAAAACCCTATTGAAATATTCAAACTCTTGCAATTCAATGAAAGAAAAACAAAATGAACATTGAAAAATCTAGAGAATATAACTGTGAAAAGGTAAACCACAACAAACCACTACTGAAATATTCCAACTCTTGCATTTCAATGAAAGAAATTCAAAATGAACTTTGAAAAATCAAGAGAATGTAACTGTGACACAGTAAACCCCAACTAAACACTACTGAAATAATCCAACTCTTGCATTTCAACGAAAGAAATTCAAAATGAACTTTGAAAAATCACGAGAATGTATCTATGGCAAGGTAAATGACAACATAACAGTACTGAAATATTCCAACTCTTGCATTTAAATGAAAGAAATTCAAAATGAACTTTGAAAAATCAAGAGAATGTAATTGTGACAAAGTAAGCCACAACAAAACACTACTGAAATATTCCAACTCTTGCATTTAAATGAACGAAATTCAAAATGAACTTTGAAAAATCTAGAAAATGTAACAGTTACACGGTAAACCCCAACTAAACCCTACTGAAATAATCCAACTCTTGCATTTCAACGAAAGAAATTCAAAATGAACTTTGAAAAATTACGATAATGTTTCTTTGAAACAGTAAGGGCCAACAAAACACTACTGAAATATTCCAACTCATACATTTCAACGAAATAAATTCAAAATGAACTTTAAAATATCAAAAGATTATAACTGTGACAAGGTAAACCACGACAAAACACTACTGAAATATTCCAACTCTTGCATTTCAACGAAAGAAATTCAAAATGAAGTTTGAAAAATCAAGGGAATGTAAATTTGACAAGGTAATCCGCAACAAAGCACTACTGAAATATTCCAAACCTTGCATTTAAATAAAAAAAATTCAAAATTAACTTTGAAAAATCAAGAAAATGTAACTGTTACAAAGTAAGCCCCAACTAAACACTACTGAAATAATCCAACTCTTGCATTTCAAAAAAAGAAATTCAAAATGAACTTTGACAAATCAAGAGAATGTAACTGTGACAAAGTAAACCACGACAAAACACTACTGAAATATTCCAACTCTTGCATTTAAATGAATGAAATTCAAAATGAACTTTGAAAAATCAAGAAAATGTAACTGTGATACAGTAAACCACTACAAAACACTACTGAAATAATCCAACTCTTGCATTTCAACGAAAGAAATTCAAAATGAACTTTGAAAAATCAAGAGAATGTATCTGTGACAAGGTAAACCACGACAAACCACTAGTGAAATATTCTATCTCTTGCATTTCAATAAAAAAAATTCAAAAAAAACTTTTAAAAATAAAGAGAATGTAACTGTGACTAGGTAAGCCACAACAAAACACTACTGAAATATTCCATCCCTTGCATTTAATGGAAAGAAATTCAAATGAAATTTGAAAAATCAAGAGAATGTAACTGTGACAAAGTAAACCACGACATTACACTACTGAAATATTCAAACTCTTTCATTTCAATGATTGAAATTGAAAATAAACTTTGAAAAATGAAGAGAATGTAACTGTTATAGGGTAAACCACGTCAAAATACTTCTGAAATATTCCAACTCTTGCATTTCAATGAAAGAAATTCAAAATGAACTTTTAAAAATAAAGTTAATGTAACTGTGAGAAGGCAAACCACGACAAAAAACTAATTAAATAGTCCAACTCTTTCATTTCAACGAAAGAAATTCAAAATGAACTTTGAAAAATCAAGAGAATGTAACTGTGACAAAGTAAACCACGACAAAACACTACTGAAATATTCCAACTCTTGCATTTCAATGAACGAAATTCAAAATGAACTTTGAAAAATCAAGAAAATGTAACTGTGACACGGTAAACCACAACAAAACACTACTGAAATAATCCAACTCTTGCACTTCAGCGAAAGAAATTCAAAATGAACTTTGAAAAATCAAGAGAATGTATCTGTGACAAGGTAAACCACGACAAAACACTAGTGAAATAATCGAACCCTTGCATTTCAACGAAAGAGATTCAAAATGAACTTTGAAAAATCAATAAAATGTAACTGTGAAAAGGTAAACCGTGACAAAACACTACTGAAATAATCCAACACTTGCATTTCAATTAAAGAAAGTCAAATGAACTTTGAAAAATCAAGAGAATGTAACTGTGACAAAGTAAACAACGTCATAACACTACTGAAATATTCCAACTCTAGCATTTCAGCGAATTAAATTCAAAATGAACTTTGAAAAATCAATAGAATATAACCGTGATAATTTAAATCACGACAAAACACTACTGAAATATTCCAACTCTTGCATTTCAATGAAAGAAATTCAAAATGAACTTTGAAAAAACAAGAGAATGTAACTGTGAAATGGTAAACCACGACAAACCAGTACTGAAATAATCCAACTCTTGCATGTGACAAGGTAAACCCTGACAAAACACTACTGAAATAATCCAACTCTTGCATTTCAATGAAAGAAATTCAAATGAACTTTGAAAAATCGATAGAATGTAACTGTGACATGGTAAACCACGAAAACTGAAATAATCCAACTCTTGAATTTCACGAAAGAAATTCAAAAGGAACTTTGAAATATCAAGAGAATGTAACTGTGACAAGGTAAACCATGACAAAACACTACTGAAATAATCCAACTCTTGCATTTCAACGAAAGAAATTCAAGATGAACTTTGAAAAATCGAGAGAATGTAACTGTGACAAGGTAAACCACAACAAAATACTAATGATATAATCCAACTCTTGCATTTCAATGAAAGAAATTCAAAATGAAGTTTGAAAACTCAAGAAAATGTAACTGTGTCAAGTGAAACTAGGACAAACACTACTGAAATAATCCAACCCTTGCATTTCAATGAAAGAAATTCAAATGAACTTTGAAAAATCAAGAGAATGTAACTGTGACAAAGTAGACCACGATATAACACTACTGAAATATTCCAACTCTTGTATTTCAATGAAAGAAATTCAAAATGAATTTTGAAGAATTCAGAGAATGTAACTGGGACATGGTAAGCCACAACAAAACGCTACAGAAATATTCTAACTCTTGCATCTCAATGAAAGAAATTCAAAATAAACTTTGAAAAATCAAGAGAATGTAAGTATGACATTGTAAACCGTAACATAACACTACTGAAACAATCAAACTCTTACATTTCAATGAGGGAAATTCAAAATTAACTTTGAAAAATCAGATATTTGGAGGGGGGAGAGGCCGGGGGGAGGGGGTCGTTCTGTGTCTCAATGCACAAAAAAAGTATAAGAAATGGGGGAGGGAAGGGGAAGGGAGGAGGGGAGGAGGAGGGAGGAAGAGGAGGGGAGGAGGAGGAGGATGGGAGGGGGAGGAGGAGGAGGAGGGATGATGAGGAGGGTAGGAGGGGAGGAGGAGGGGAGGGGAGGAGGGGAGGGGTGGAGGAGGGAGGAGATGTAGGGAGAGGGGCCCCTTTGGGGGGCCAAAGGGGGGAGGGGCCTTTTGGGCCCCGGGGGGGGGTCTGGGGGAACCTTGAGGGCCGGGGGCCCTTTGGGAGCCCAGTGGACCTTTGATGACCGGTGGCTTCCTTCGGGGTTGAGGTAGAGGGATTGGAACCCTTGGGGTTGGGGTAGAGGACCTCACAACACTGTTCAAATGGAACTTGTGTATTATAACGACCACAGAGTTTGACCCTCAAATTCTCTTCTAAAACCTTTCCTAAAATCTTCTTTTAAAATGTCTCTATCTGTTTCGCCGAAATAATTCCATAACCTGTCTAAAACAGTTTCGCCAAAATTATCCCTAAACGTAAATTCAGCGTGTTCCTTTTGTTTTTGACATCTCTGCGCTAATGCATTTCAAATTAATAAGAAACCTGATTCCCGCGCTAAAACAATTCATCGCTAAGATGTTTCTTTGAGAATTGTTTCCATGGCGTTTGGTTATTAATATCCTTTGGAGTTCGACCAAAAGAGTTGTTTCCGAGGCAAAGACATTAATGACTTGGATCTATTCCTGGAACAGTACCTGTCAGACATTACTAAACTTTGCCCGGAAACAATTTGATTAATGACTGACAGCAAAGTGAGAAAAATGCTGTTTTTCCATTCCCACTGACAAAAACCATAAAACATACATAAATTGCTGTTGACATCCATGAAAGTGAGAAAGTTCCTGTTTTTTCATTCTCACTGACAAAAACCATAAAAAAGACAAAATTCCTGGTTTTTCAAGTGAGAAAAATTCTGTTTTTTCATTCTCACTGAGAAAACCATAAACCACGTGGTTCGTTCCGGAGTCAATAAGGCCCTTCTACTCCCTTCCTTGATCCCTCGCTCTTTGCTCTATAGACATAAAGCTATTTAAAAAATACTTGTCATAAAAATTCAACGGTCTTTGTGTTTAAGCAGTCTTTCTTAAGGAAATGTGAGAAAAGGACAGTCTTTAGCGTAAAGAGTGAGAGTTTAGGGAGGGGCAGACCCCCCCACCCCCTACACAGAATAAATTCTCTCCTTCTTAATTTTTAATGATGCTCCTTACTCTCTGCTAAAAAAAATATTTCGGTACTGGTGCATTATGCGGGCAACACGAAGAAGTTAAGTTTGGTTAATGCTAATGAAATAAAATAAAATAGGATGAATATATAATAATTTAGGAACAAATTTGGGCTATATATTTGCACATTAGGGGGTGGGGGATAAATCATAGCATATATTAAATACGTAACCTAACCTATCCTAGGTACCTTTTTCTCCCCTAAACTCCAAAAAATAATCGTTTAAATATTGTAACTCATTGAGAAACAGCGCTTTGCAATCATTTATCTATAGCGGTCTCTTGCAAATAGCCCGTTTGACGGCTTTCGTGACTGGTTTCCTTGATACAGTTTATAGCGGTGGGATTTTTTTTCGAAGCGGGGTTTAATTAAAGATTTTTTTTTGGGGGGGGGGGGGGTACACAAAAACTCCAAAAACGCATACAAAATTTGTTTATATTCTTTTTGTTGCATTTTTAAGAGTCAAACACATATTTCGGGGGGGGGGGGTCAAACCACCGTACCCCCCCCCCCTCTGGGCACGGCGTTGAGTGAAAGTTTCAACTTAATACCAAGAACCTTCCTCCCAAAACTTGTTTTGTGGGAAAATTGCCACTGTAGGATTTAATAACAGGCCAAACATATATAATATGTTAGCTTTACATGAAAAATCCAAAAATCATTTGGTAGCTATATTAAAATGTACAGAGGTGCAAAAACGACCGTTTGCTGTGCAAACCATAGATAATGTTCAGCAGTTGTTGAACCAAGAAAAAATTCGTTTGCATAAGATATTTAAAATCCCAGTTTATGTAGTTCAGTTTCTAGTAGAACGTAATATTGCGTTTAGAGGAGCCACCGAAAACCTAGGCGATGCACGAAATGGGAATTTTCTAGGTATATTTGAATTCCTCGGAAAAGTTGATCCAGTAATGCAGGATCATATGCAAAGAATTGCCACAAAACAAATAAACCAAAGCAATATAAGTAAAACAATACAAAATGAAATCATAAACTTAATAGGCAACGAAGTAAAAACCAAAATTATTGATAGGATAAAATATGGCAAATATTTTGCCGTGATTCTTGATTGTACTCCAGATATCAGTCATCAGGAACAAATATCTTAGCATCAGATATGTTTCGGATCAGGCTCGAATATCGCTATATATGAACAGTTCATCAAATTTATACATTTAGAGAGCAGCAGAGGAAAAAATCTATTTTGTGTATTAAAAAGGATATACAAGGTTTATCACTTGGCATCAACAACATAAGAGGGAAAGGCTATGATAATGGTTCGAATATGAAGGGAAAAGTCTCCGGGGTGCAAACTAGACTCTTAAAAGAAAATCCAAGGGCATTTTTTACTCCTTGCGTTTGTCACAATTACAACCTAGTATTGGGAGATGTGGCAAAAATTTGCCCAGAAGCTTTGGTATTCTCCAACGCCTATATGTTTTTTTTTCGGTATTTTCAAAAAATGGTTAATACTTCTTATATGTGTAAAAGACTTTACTGTGAAGACGCTTTGCGATACCAGATGGGAATGTCGAATTCAAAGCATAAAAGCAGTGAAATTGTATATATATATATATATATATATATATATATATATATATATATATATATATATATATATATATATATATATATATATATATATATATATATATATATATATATATATATATATATATATATATATATATATATATATATATATATATATATATATATATATATATATATATATATATATATATATATATATATATATATATATATATATATATATATATATATATATATATATATATATATATATATATATATATATATATATATATATATAAATAAAGAGGCTGACAAAGGCTTACAAAATATCCAGCAGGTGAATTTTATGATGCTCTTTTCGAAATATCAGAAATTTCCGAAGATTCACAAATTAAAAGCGAAGCAGAATCTCTGGGAAATGCAATGAAAGATTATAATTTTTTAGTATTACTGGGGTTTTGGTACGATTTACTGTTCCAAGTCAACTATGCTAGCAAAAAACTTCAAAGTGAACCTGTAGACGTATCCATTGCACTTTCTTCATTTGAAAAATTTTTAAAATGGCTAAAGAACTACAGAAATACTGAATTTGAACAAGTTTTAGTTCAGGCAAAAACTGTTGCAGAAGATTTGGAAGTATCAACATAATTTCGAAATAAAAGGCTTCAGAAAAGAAAGATAAATTTCAATTATGAAGGCGATGATCATGGGCACCGGCAAGGGGTGGCAGGGGGGCCATGGTCTCCTGGAAATTTGGGACTATAAAGTAATTATAAGGAAACTAAAGGAAAAAGAGCAGAATACGAAGGAAAACATGGAAAAAATGTGTGTTGGTCAATAGATTTTGACCCTTGTTAAGGAAGACATAAGTTCCAATTCGTGACTGAGTGACCCGTTTGTAGTTTTCCAGAAACATTTTTTCTATATGGCTTGGTTGGAGTAACAATAAAAAAATCAAATTCTTCATAGTAATGAATGGAAAATAAAAATAGATCATTGTCAGTAACGAAAGTATAGGAACCTAATTATTGACAACATTCAATCGAAGAATCAGCTTTTACCGTGATCCTAAATATGTATTTGTTTATTAGTAATTAGTGCAGCTATTAGTACACAAGAAAGTTCGTTTAATTGCAGAAAAAAACAAGGAAAAAAACTACCCATGAGCTGATATATGAAGCCACTATAATCAGAAATGTTTCCCCTAAACGGAATGCTGGGAATTTTTGTATTTTTCCCCTGAACGGATACGTTTTTCTGTGTTTCATTGTCATGTTTTTTTCCAGGAGTGATTGTATTTATCTATTTGTCGCTTTGAAAAATATCTAATTTTTTACACTTCTGAAGCCTAAAGGTGTCAAATATATTGGTGTTTGGTATTCTAAAAATATAGAATTAAAAAATTTTATTTGATTTTCTTAATTTTAGTTGTAATGTTTTACTTTGAACAAACTACTTTGATAATCCATTACTTTTTATAAACAATTGAGTCTAGAGGCATTAAATATTTTGGTGTCTGATAACCAAGTTCAAAACTGCCGATATTGTTAAAAAGTATCTGTCCAACGCTTTGGCATTGCTCAGCAGAACTGATTGCTGGGTTAGTATTTGGAAGTAGGCAATTGCTCTTTGTATGTTTTTGTAATTAATTACCTTTTGCATTTTTATATACTTTTACATTAATTTATATAAATTTTTCCATTGCCTTTAGAACAATGTTTGTCTCTAAGCTTCATTAAATGGAAAAAAAATCAAGATTTTCAACTAAAAGTAAGAAGCAACATTGAAATTTAAAATGAATAGAAATTATTAGGTATATTAGGGGGGTTGCCCCCTCCTCAACATCTCGCTCTTCCCGCTACAGTTATTCGGACTTTAAAATAAGTTACTTATCGTTCTAATAAAACGACCCTTGTGTTTCAGGAGTTGTTTTTAAAGAATTAGGACAAAATTTAAACTTTAGCGCAGAGAGCGAGGTGAAGATGAGGAGGCAACGCCCCTCATATATGTAATAATTTCTGTTCATTTTATGTTTTAATGTTGCTCCTTATTTTTAGTTGAAAAAACTTTTTTTTTATCTAATTTCTCATCATTTTTTAAATAACGCCAGGATACCTGGCTCCTCCTCCATGAAAAAATTCCCCTTCCCATAGAAATATCCTGGCGAATTCAATCCTTGCAAAAATTTACCCCGCACAATTACCCTTAACATCATCACGACTAAAATTAATCGGTAAAGAAAAAGCAAGACTTATAAAGAAATTTCGTATAGGAATTTTGGCAAATTCACCCAGTGTAAAATATCCCCTGAAATTTTCATCCCCTGGAAATTTCCCTTTCCATAGAAAATTTTCCCCATGCTAAATCCTTCTAGCAGAAAATTCGTCCTCCCCTCCTCCCCGCTCGAAAAATGTATGCATACTTCCCAAATAAAACAATAGATAAATTTTATAGCTTAAAAACCTTACCCCAGGGAATGTAGGGGGTCATTGTATCTTTAAAGACATTGTTATTGGGCCTTTCAACTATTCTGAAGAAAATGATGAAGATATCTCAAAATTTTGATCGGACGATTTTTGGAAAAAAGTGGCTTGGGAGGGGGTATAGTTGCCCTCCAATTTCTTTGGTCACTTAAAAAAGGTATTACAACTTTCATTACCGTTATAATCAGCCCTCTCTCGACATTTTAGGCCCACTGGATCGATACGATCACCCATTAAAAAAAACCCACAAAAACAAAGAAACAAATGAAACAAAAACAAAACACGCATCCGTCATCTTTCTTCTGGCAAAAATTACAAAGTTCCACATTTTACTAATATGAGCTTGCAACCTCTACAGTAGGGCTCTTTGATACGCTGAACCCGATGGTGTGATTTTCATTAAAATTCTATGACTTCAAGGGGGTCTTTCTCCCTTTTTTCGAAAACCAGATAAATTTTCTCAGGCTCGTAGCTGTGGATAGGTAAAACTAAACTTAATGTGATTTATATATTTGGAATAAGCATAATAAGCCAATTCTTTCGATATATCTAGAACCAAATAAAATATATCTAGAATATTCCATCTCTTGTATTTCACGAAAGAAATTCAAAATGAACTTTGAAAATTCAATAGAATGTAACTGTGACATTGTAAACCACGACAAAACACTACTGAAATATTCCAACTCTTGCATTTCACGAAAGAAATTCAAAATGAGCTTTGAAAAATCAAGAGAATGTAACTGTGGTAAGGTAAACCACGACAAAACACTACTGCAATATTCCAATTCTTGCATTTCAACGACAGAAATCCAAAATGAACTTTGAAAAATCAAGACAATGTAAGTGTGACAAGGTAAACCACGACAAAACACTACTGATATATTCCAACTCTTTCATTTCAACGAAAGAAATCGAAAATGAACTTTGAAAAATCAAGAGAATGTAAGTGTGGCAAGGTAAACCACGACAAAACACTACTGAAATATTCCAACTCATTCATTTCAATGAAAGAAATCCAAAATGAACTTTGAAAAATCAAGAGAATGTAACTGTGACAAGGTAAACCACGATAAAATACTACTGAAATATTTCCGACTCTTGCATTTCAATGAAAGAAATCCAAATTGAACTTTGAAAAATCAAGAGAATGTAATTGTGACTAGGTAAACCACGACAAAACAGTACTGAAATATTCCAGCCCTTGCATTTCAACGAAAGAGATTCAAAATGAACTTTGAAAAATCAACAGAATGTAACTGTGACAAGGTAAACCACAACAAAACACTACTGAAATATTCCAACTCTTGCTTTTCAATGAAAGAAATTCAAAATGAACTTTGAAAAATCAAGAGAATGTAACTGTGACAAAGTAAACCACGACATAACACTGCTGAAATATTCCAACTCTTGCATTTCAACGAAAGAAATTCAAAATGAACTTTAAAAAATCAAGAGAATGTAACTGTGAAATGGTAAACCACGACAAACCACTACTGAAATAATCTGACTCTTGCACTTCAATGAAAGAAATTCAAAATGAACTTTGAAAAATCAAGAGAATGTAACTGTGACAAGGTAAACCATGACAAAACACTACTGAAATATTCCAACTTTTGCAATTCAACGAAAAAATCGAAAATGAACTTTTAAAAATCAAGAGAATGTAACTGTCAAATGGTAAACTACGACAAACCACTAGTGAAATAATCCAACTCTTGCATTTCAACGAAAGAAATTCAAAATGAACTTTGAAAAATCGAGAGAATGTAACTGTGACAAGGTAAACCACAACAAAACACTGCTGAAATATTCAAACTCTTGCATTTCAAAGAAAGAAATCCAAAATGAACTTTGAAAAGTCAAGAGAATGTAACTGTGACAAAGTAAACCACGACAAAACACTACTGAAATATTCCAACTCTTGCATTTCAACGAAAGAAATCCAAAATGAACTTTGAAAAATCAAGAGAATGTAACTGTAAAAAGGTAGAGCACAACAAAACACTACTGAAATTTTCCAACTCTTTCATTTCAATGAAAGGAATCGAAAATGAACTTTGAAAAATCAAGAAAATGTAGCTGTGACAAGGTAAACCACAACAAAACACTACTGAAATATTCCAACTCTTGCTTTTCAACGAAAGAAATTCAAAATGAACTTTAAAAATCAAGAGAATGTAATTGTGACAAGGTAAAACACGACAAAACACTACTGAAATATTCCAACTCTTGCATTTCAACGAAATAAATTCAGAATGAACTTTGAAAAATTAAGAGAATGTAACTGTGACAATTTAAACCACAACAAAACACTACTGAAATGTTCCAACTCTTGCATTTCAATTAATGAAATCCAAAATGAACTTTGAAAAATCAAGAGAATGTAACTGTTGCAAACTAAACCATGACAAAACACTACTGAAATATACTAATTCTTGCATTTCAGCTAAACTGATCAAAAAAAACTTCGAAAAATCATGAGAATTTAACTGTGACAAGGTAAACCACAAAGAAATACTACTGAAATATTTTAACTCTTGCATTTCAACGAAAGAAATTCAAAATGAGCTTTGAAAAAATTACGAGAATGTAACTGTGACAAGGTAAACCATGATAAAACACTACTGAAATATTCCAACTCTTGCATTTCAACGAAAGAAATCCAAAATGAACTTTGAAAAATCAAGATAATGTAACTGTGACAAATTAAACCACGAAAAAACACTACTGAAATAATCCAACTCTCAAAATGAACTTTGAAAAATCAAGAGAATGTAGCTGTGACATGGTAAGCCATAACAAAACACTACTTAAATATTCCAACTCTTTCATTTCAATGAAAAACATTCAAAATGAACCTTGAAAAATCAAGAGAATTTAACTATGACAAGGTAAACCACAACAAAACACTACTGAAATATCCAAACTCTTGCACTTCAATGAAAGAAATTCAAAATGAACTATGAACAATCAAGAAAATGTAACTGTGACAAGGTAAACCACAACAAAACACTACTGAAATATTCCAACTCTTGCAGTTCAAGGAAATAAATTCAAAATGAACTTTTAAAAATCATGAGAATGTAACTATGACAAGGTAAACCACGACAAAACACTAATGAAATATTCCAACTCTTACATTTCAACGAAAGAAATTCAAAATGAACTTTGAAAAATCAAGAGAATGAAACTGTGACAAGGTAAACCACGACAAAACACTACTGAAATATTCCAACTCTTGCATTTCAACGAAAGAAATTTAAAAATAACTTTGAAAAATCAATAAAATGTAAATGTGAAATGGTAAACGACGACAAACCACTACTGAAATAATCCAACTCTTGCATTTCAATGAAAGAAATTCAAAATGAACTTTGAAAAATCGAAAGAATGTAACTGTGACAAGGTAAACCACAACAAACCACTACTGAAATATTCCAACTCTTGCATTTCAATGAAAGAAATTCAAAATGAACTTTGAAAAATTAAGAGAATGTAACTGTGACAAAGTAAACCACAACAAAACACTACTGAAATATTCCAACTCTTGCATTTAACTGTGACATGGTAAATCATGACAAAACACAACTGAAATATTCCAACTGTTGCATTTCAATGAAAGAAATCCAAAATAAACTTTGAAAAATCAAGAGAACGTAACAGTGACTAGGTAAACCATAACAAGACACTAGTTAAATATTCTAACTCTTGTCTTTCAATGAAATAAATTCAAAATGAACTTTGAAAAATCATGAGAATGTAACTGTGACAAGGTAAACCACGACAAAACACAACTGAAATATTCCAACTCTTGCATTTCAATGAATGAAATTCAAAATGAACTTTGAAAAATAAAGAGAATGTAAAAATGACAAGGTAAACCACGATAAAACACTATTGAAATATTTCCAACCTTTACATTTCAAAGAAGGATTTTCAAAATGAACTTTGAAAAATCAAGAGAATGTAACAGTGAAAAGGTAAACCACAACAAAACACTACTGAAATATTTCCAACTCTTGCATTTCAAAGAAAGAAATCCAAAATTATCTTTGAAAAATCAAGATAATGTAACTGTGACTAGGTAAACCATATAAAAACACTACTGTAATATTCCAACTCTTACATTCCATTGAAAGAAATCCACAAAGAACTTTGAAAAATCAAAGAAAATGTAACTGTGACAAGGTAAACCATAACAAAACACTACTGAAATATTCCAACTCTTGCATTTCAATGAAAGAAATCCACAATGAACTTTGAAAAATTAAGAGAATGTAACTGTGACAAGGTAAATCATGACAAAACACTACTGAAATATTCCAACTCTTGCATTTCAACTAAAGAAATTCAAAATGAACTTTGAAAAATTAACAGAATGTAACTGTGACAATGTAAACCACAACAAAACACTACTGAAATATTCCAAATCTTGCTTTTCAACGAAAGAAATTCAAAATGAACTTTGGAAGATCAAGAGAATATAACTGTGACAAAGTAAACCAGGACCAAAAACTACTGAAATATTTCAACTTTTGCATTTCAACGAAATAAATCCAAAATGAACTTTTAGAAATCAAGAGAATGTAACTATGGAATGGTAAACCCCGACAAACCACTACTGAAATAATCTGACTCTTGCATTTCAATGAAAGAAATTCAAAATGAACTTTGAAAAATCAAGAGAATGTAATTGTGACAAGGTAAACCATAACAAAACACTACTGAAATATTCCAACTCTTGCATTTCAACGAAAAAAATCGAAAATGAACTTTTAAAAGTCAAGAGAATGTAACTGTAAAATGGTAAACTACGACAAACCACTACTGAAATGTTCCAACTCTTGCATTTCAATGAAAGAAATTCAAAATAAACTTTGAAAAATTAAGAGAATGTAACTGGGATAAAGTAAACCACGACAAAACGCTACTGAAATATTCCAACTCTTGCATTTCAATGAAAGAAGTACAAAATGAACTTTGAAAAATAAAGAGAATTTAACTTTGACAATGTAAAACACGACAAAAAACTACTTAAATATTCAAACTCTTGCATTTCAACGAAAGAAATCGAAAATGAACTTTGAAAAATCAAGAAAATATAACTGTGACAAGGTAAACCACAACAAAACACTGCTGAAATATTCCACTCTTGCATTTCAATGACAGAAATCGAAAATGAACTTTTAAAAATCAAGAGAATGTAACTGTGAAATGGTAAACCACGACAAACCACTATTGAAATAATCCAACTCTTTCATTTCAATGAAAGAAAATTCAAAATGAACTTTTAAAAATCAAGAGAATGTAACTGTGAAAAGGTAAACCACGACAAAACACTACTGAAATATTCCAACTCTTGCATTTCACTGAAAGAAATTCAAAATGAACTTTCAAAAATTAAGAGAATGTAACTGTGACAAAGTAAACCATGACGTAACACTACTGAAATATTCCAACTCTTGCATTTCAACGAAAGAAATTCAAAATAAACTTTGAAAAATCAAAAGAATGTAACTGTTACAAGGTAAACCACGACAAAACACTACTGAAATATTCCAACTCTTGCATTTCAACGAAAGAAATTGAAAATTAACTTTGAAAAATCAAGAGAATGTAACTGTGAAATGGTAAACCATGACAAACCACTACTGAAATATTCCAACTGTCCTAGTCGATTACGTCATTCTCTGCCCATATATGGACTCCCGTCATGACCTTCTGATAAGCTTCTACCGATTATGTAATCAATTTCTCAGAAATCCATTTGTCCGAGTCGATTACGTCATTCTATATTCATATATGGACCCCCGTCACGACCTACTGATAGGGTTCTACCGATTATGTAATCAATTTCTCAGAAATTCATTTGTCCTAGTCGATTACGTCATTCTATGCCCATAAATGGATTCCCGTCACGAGCTCCTTATAGGGTTCTACCGATTATGTAATCAATTTCTCTGGAATTCTCTCCTTTCAATTACACAATCAGTTTCTCAGAAATCCTCTTCCGTTGAGGAATTATATGCCCACATATGGAGTCCCCTCACGTGCTTATGAGGTTAGTATAGGTTGTGCAATCAATTTCGTTGAAATCCATTTTCCCTCTCGAGCCCTAGATCAATATATTTCTTTACCACCTTTCCCTTAGAAACAACAAATTAATTCCACTTTCTTGAATGAATAATTCCCCTTAGAAACAACAAATTAATTCCCCTTTCTCGAATCAATAATTCCCCTTAGAAACAACAAATTCATTCCCCTTTCGTGAATCAATAATTCCCCTTAGAAACAACAAATTAATTCCCCTTTCGTAGAATAATAATTCCCCTTAGAAACAAATTAATTAATTCCTCTTTCGTGACAAATCAATCAACCTTGACATCATCCGTCAGACATTAATAAACTTCGCCCGGAGACAATTCTCCTGGACGAATTCCAACAAATCAATTTCTCAGAAATTTACTTCCCCTTCGATTATGCAATCAATTTCTCGGAAATTCATTTCCCCTAGGGAGTCTATGCCCATATATGGAGTCCCCCTTGTATCTCATGAGGCTTCCCTACTGATTTGCATATTCAATTTAAGTTTCACTTGTTTTAAGATTTATTTATTCATTTACATTAATACATATTGTATGTTTGTTCGCATTGATTGTTTATTTAATTTCTGTTCGTTTCAAGTTTCATTTATACTTCAATAGCAAACTATTTTTTTTCGTTTTAAGCTTGATTTTCATATTCAATCTAAGCATTACTCGCTTTAAGATCTTATTCATTTATATTATTACTTGTTGTATGTTTTTTTCTATGATTGTTTATTTAGATTCAGTTCGTTTTGGGTTTCATTTATTCTTTAATAGTAATTTCTGGTCGTTTTGCTTTTTAATTTTAAAAGGTATTATTATATCCATATCGTAAGTGTAGAAAGTACTTTAGTTTTATTTTAAAAACTTATTTTTCGGAAAGTTTTTTTAATTAATAATAGTAAACATTGGAGCCGTATGGCCTTTACTATAGGCAACGCTACAGCGTTGCCTCTGATAATGTATTCTTGAACCTGTTGACATCTTTTTTTACACTATTTTGCACTTTAATACCAATATTGAAGAAAAAATGACCAAACTCATTTGCAATTCCAGACTTATCATCAAAAGCGAACCCTTCAAGTTGTACTTCATTCCTTCAATTTCAGCATACCTATTGGTCACTTCATTTATCAGTTTACATGTTTCTTTCATATTTCCTTAACAACTTGAAAACTTTCTATTGTAATATTTGGCCATAGCTTCGCGACGTAATTTGTTCACTAAATTGTGCTTTCTTTTGGACAATTCACACGAAACAGCACTTTTATCATCTAGATATCTATAGTAAAGGCCATGCGGCTCCAATGTTTTATTATTTTTTTTCCCAGAGGCACTTCATACGGAAGGGTTCGTCGTAAAAACTTCAAATGGGGCTAATTCGCTTGGAAATCAAGAGTTCTAGTGCCCTTTTTAATAGTCGAAAATGATTGGAGGGCAATTAGCCCCCCCCCCTCCCCCACGCTCATCATTCCGCCAAACACATCCAATCCAAATTTTGAGATGGCCATTTTGTTCAGCGTAGTTGATTTCCAGATAGAAAATATATTTTTGTGGAGGACACTCCCCCACAAACCTCAGGGCAAGAGTTTTAAGTTATGCCCTGGGGGCATATAAGGTTTTTATAGAAGGTGATGTCGTAGAAACTTCAAAACAGGCTCATTCAATTTGAAATTCAAAGGGCTAGTACCCTTTTTAATAGTTGAAATTGATTGGAGGGCAACTAGCCCCCCCATGCCCGTCATTCCGCCAAACACATCCAATCAAAATTTTGAGATAGCCATTTTGTTCAGCCTAATTGATTTCCAGATAGAAAATATGTTTTGAGGAGGACACTCCCCCACAACCCTCAGAGCAAGGGTTTTAAGTTATGCCCTGGGGGCATATAAGGTTTTTTTAGAAGGCGTTGTCATAGAAACTTCAAAAAAGGCTCATTCGATTGGAAATTCAAAGGGATATTGCCCTTTTTAATAGTCGAAAGTGATTGAACAGCAACTAGCCCCCCCCACCCATCATTCCCCCAAACACATCCAATCAAAATTTTGAGATAGCCATTTTGTTCAGCGTAATTGATTTTCAGATAGAAAATATGTTTTTGAGGAGGACACTCCCCCACAACCCTCAAGGCAAGGGTTTTAAGCTATACCCTGGGGTATATAAGGTTTTAATAGAAGGCGGTGTCGTAGAAACTTCAAAAAAAGGCTCATTTCGATTGGAAATTCAAAGGTCTAGTCCCTTTTTAATAGTCGAAAGTGATTGGAGGACAACTAACCCCCCTCTCACGCCCACCTTTTCCCCAAACTCATCCAATCAAAATTTTGAAATAGCCATTTTATTAAACGTAGTTTTAAGTTCTGGAAATTAGATCTTTGAGGAAAACAACTCCCCCACAGCCCTCGGGGCAAGGGTTGCAAGTTATGTCCTGGGGGCATATAAGGTTTTGTATAGACAACATTGTCATATAAACTTCAGAGAGGGCTCATTTGCTTGGAAATTGAAAGTTCTAGTTCAGTTTTTAAGCGTCAAAAGATGTTGGAGGGTAACCTTCTCCCCCCCCCCTAAGCCCTACTTTCCCAAATGCAAACAATAAAAATTTTAAGATAGATATTTTGTTAAAAATAGTTCAAAGTTCATATAAAAAATATTTCAGCGTTGACACAACTCAACAGGGCCCGGGGGCAGGCATTATAAGTTATGCCCTGGGGGCATATATGGGTCTTATGGAAAGGATGCTCGTATTAACTTCTAATAGGTATCATTTGATTAGAAATTGAAAGTTCTAGTTCACTTTTTAAGAGTCAAAAGATATTGGAGGGCACCTAGCCCCCCCCTCCGCACCCTTTTTTCCTCAAACCCATCCAATAAAAATTTTAAGATAGGTATTAAGTTAAAAATTTCTCAAAAGTCAGATAACAAAAACTCAGGTGTCGTCACAACCCCCAGGGCCTGGGGGCATGCGTTGTAAGTTATGTACTGGGGCATATATTGTTCGTATGAAAGGGATGCTGGTATAAACTTCAGAGAGGGCTCATTTGATTGGATATTGAAATCCAGCCCATTTTAAGAGTCAAAAGTGATCAGAGGGCAGCTGGCCCCCAAGCCCTTTTCCCCCAAATACATCTGATAAAAAATTTGAGGTGGCCATTTTGTTAAAAATATTTCAAGGATCATATAACAAAACTGCTTTACGTATGTTCATTTCGTTAAAAATAGTTCAAAGGTCATATAATAAAAACTTCTTTGTCAACACCCCCCCCCCGGGCCGGGGACGGTGGTGTAAGTACTGCTCTGGGGGAATATATGGTTCTTATGGATGGTATACTCGTATAAACTTCAGAGATGGTTCATTTGAACGGAAGTTAAAAGTTGTAGCTCATTTTCTCAGAGTGAAAAAGATCGGAGGGCAACTAGCCCATCCCGCCCTTGACGCCTTTGGGCATATCGGATGGATAAACCCATCCGATAAAAATTTCAGGGGACCATTTTATTAAAAATAGTTCAACCATCAGATATTGAAACTCCAGGGTCGACACAACCTCCCAGGGCCCAGGGACAGGCGTTGTAAGTTATACTCTGGGGATTTATATGATTCTTATAGAAGGGATACTCGTATAAACTTCAGAGAGGGCTCATTTGATTGAAAATAGAAAGTTCTTGTTCACTTTTAAAGAGTCAAAAGAGACTGAAGCTTAATCTAGTCCCCCCACGCCCTTTTTCCCCAAATCCATCCGATAAAAATTTTGAGATAGCAATTTTGTTAAAAATAGTTCAAACATCAGATAAGAAAAACTCCGAGGTTGACACAAACCCATTTTTTCACTTTGATATTTTGACTTTGATATCAGTTTTGATAGTTTAATGAATATTTGATTTTTTTAAGTTTGATTTTGAAATAAGGAATTTTTAAGAACTTGAACTTTTTTGCAATCAAAAACGAAACAAAATTAATTTAAAAAAAAATTTCCCAAAAAATAAGTGTTTCAAAGAAAAGTAAAGGCCATTTTAAACTTAAGCTCAGCAGATACAAATGCCTTTTAAAATACAAACTCAAAACGACCAGAAATTATTATTAAAGGATAAATGAAACCCAAAACAAACAGAAATAAAATAAACAATCATAGCAAAAACATACAACAAGTAATGATATAAATTAATAAATAGATCTTAAAGCGAGTAATGCTTAGATTGAATATGAAAATCAAGCTTAAGACGAAAAAAATATTTTCCTATTGAAGTACAAATGAAACTTAAAACGAACAGAAATTAAATAAACAATCAATGCAAACAAACATACAATAGATATTGTTTTGAAGCGTTATTTGAGGTATTTGGGGGATGTTGTCATAGATGCCTTTATTATCCCTTTATAGGGGAGATAAACACTGGCCCTAAGGTAATTAAACTTTGGTAGCGGGCTTTAGGCTATGACCGAACCAATGAGGCGTACCGACTGGGGATGTTCGAGAGGCTAAAAATAGATCGTAGAGAGGTCGTCTAAAATACAATACTTTTATTCATTTAACATATAAGATAATCAGATATAATTTGTCTACTGGGACTGGCTGTCCCAAGTAGCCCACAAGTCTCAATAAAACAACAATAAAATATAAAAAGGATACTTAGACACTTACAATGATAAGAACAAAGTCCCAAAGTATTTCTAAAACAACGGACCAGAGGTCAGTCCGGCATATAGTTAGTATAAGATTTTTACTTCCGATAAAATGTATCTTTTATACATTTTTATCAACCACATCTTCCCACGCATTCACTAGGAAGTGGTAATTTCTCAATTTCCCGTTAAAGAGAATTTAGCAGGATATATACCTTATCTTAGTAAAAAGTGGTCTTTCTAAACTTCATATTTGCGTCATATATATTTTTACTAAATTAATAATTAACTAACTGAGAAAGCTTTACCACAATACTCCCCATTTAAAGAAGAATTGTCCCAATTCTCAATATTTTACTTTTAAAACAACTAAATTTCGTTTACAGTTATTTTGCTGCCATCTTTGGGTCATTATGTGCCTATACCCTTAATGGGTTTCCTTAGGGTCATGTTTCTGGTCCAATATAGGCCATGTTCTTTTCTGTCGAAGGATTTTAATTTGAAATTCATCCTTGTTTCTCCTTTTTCTGTCTCTAGAACTGACAATTACTCTTTTTACCCTATTCATATGAATCTTCTGTTTTACTTGACCCCAAGCGGCTTATACATCATATTAGTGGTTTTGCTTAAATTAAATTTATATTAGAATAGTTTTATGAATTTTTTTTTAGTTTAAATTTAATTCCCATTAATAATTTAATTTATCTGTGTGATGTGGTTGATATACCGTATATTTTTTTTGTTTTAGAAATGCCTTGGGTAAATACCACATAACATTATTGATTTTAAAATTTTTACATATATATTTTTTTTCAGCATAAAGCATTTTCACCTATTTCCATAATATAAGCCATTTGGCTATGTAGCACATATTCTCGGCCTAAATTAAGTTTTGTTTTTCTCTCGCTTTCGATGATTTTGTAGTTCTGCAGTTTCCAAATATCAGTTGATCAAGTATGGTTTGGTTTAGGAATATATCCTTATCTCTGTATTTCTTTTTTTTACGTACGGTAGTTTTTTTAAGACATATAAGCTAACATAACTGTTTTCGCTTTAACTTTTCAACTTTAAGTTGTCTTGCCTTAAATTTCGACTTGAACTTCTGTCCTTTTGTCACCCAATTTCTTTTAATTCACTTACGTCTGGCTATATTTTCAACTTGAACCCTTTTTTTATTATTTACTTCAATGAAGCCTAAGGGTTTTTTCAAGTATTTTTCAGCTTTTTCAGTACTACAGTCCTTTATGATCAAATTCTTTATATCCTATATTTCTAAGAGGTGGGGGGGGGGGGGTTTGTGGCTAATTTTTGCCACTTGTATGATTTTTGAAATTATTTAAATTTTTTTTTTCGAAAGTTTTTGTGTTAGAAAAGTACTGAAGTTTTTCAGCTATTTTTTTAAAACTTTTAATTAAGTTCTGCCTTGTATTTGCTAGTTTTAATTTCTCCCTTAAAATGCAATTTTTACGATATATTGGTTGCCAATTTTGTCCTAGCTTTAATTACTATTTTATTTGCCAAAGAAAGAGAGGCGAAAATTCCCTTTGTAAGGCTAAATAACTTTGAATTCGGTGCTCTGTATCTGCGGTTTATTGATAAGCTTGAATCTGGGAGAATTACAAGACTCAGTATGTTAGTTCCTGCGAGTTTTTTTGTTGTGAAATATTATATTTTGTTATCCAATAAAAAGTGGATTTATTTAGTTTCTGTTAGGGTTTAACGGCGTAGAAATTTGGTGTTTGAGTTGGCACAGTGGAAAACCATTTTTTTAAACTAGGATTCTTCTTTGCCATTTTTTTTTCTCAGATTCAAAAGATTGCTGTAGTTAAAATTATTATATTGAAGATTCTTGAACTGCCGTGGTTTGTCTGTGACTATGAGGTTTGAATTTGTATTTCGTTTTAATCGATTTTTGTTTTTGGTTTTTACCTCCTAGTATGTTTTTAGGCTATATTTTATTTTTATATCCTTTTTCACTCGTTTTGCTTTCTAAGCTTATTTGAAGTTTTGCTTAAACCTTTATAACGCTTAATCATTGTCTTTAATTTTTTTTCTTTTTACCAAAAATTATTAAATTAAACTATAAATAATTATAATAAGATTACATCTAGCTTGTACACATAACCAACACTTAATTTAAACTCTTGCTATGTTTCTCATTATAATAATTTTAACATTTCAATTTTAACAAATATTTTTAGCATTGAAAATATTTAACAGCGAGAGGCCAGCAGTGGTTGAGCTTAACTCCAAATTTGCTAGCTTCCAATGACCCAATTTTAGTAAACTAACCTCCTTCGTTTTTTTTTTGTTTTTTTTTTAAATTATCCACCCGAAAGAAAAAAAATTATTTTTTTCATCATACATATCAAAAGAATTGCATTTTAATGCTGATTCTAAAAATGTATAAGTTAGTTAGGTTCGATGCACCCATTTAAAAGTTACGTGGCTTTACTTATATTCTTTTTCTATGAAACGAAACCTAATTCGTTTTGTCAATTTTGACCTTTCACCGCTCGCGAATGCTTATATCAAATTGGCAGCTAATTGTGTTGCTGGAATTTATGATGCCACTTCCGACCTGAAATGATAATTAAGCTTTTGAATTTGACGGTAATAAAATATATTTATTTAGTTGCTTTAGTACTAGGTAGATTTTTATTTAATTTTTAATATTTCTTTTATTGTTTTATTACAATATTAATATGATATGTGCTGCGCTTGTTTTGCATTTCTCTGTTTCCTGTTCCGAGTTCTGGACTCAAAATTTTTGCTTTTCTTCTTTATAATATATATAATAATTTCCGTGGTTTCTATAGTGTGGCTTACAAGGCTCTAAATTCGAGTGCTGTTTGTTGCCTCGTCAAATATCCTCAATATTTGTTTCTCTTAATGTTTAGCCTTCTTCATAAGTTTCGTAGCGACTTAAGTGACTGAAAATGGAACCCCTTGCTGCCCCTTTGGTTTCTTTACTGTTCTCCATAATTTTTTTCTCAAAGAAAGTTTTCTTGAAGATGGCCCATGCTTATCTGTATTGATTTTTGTCGATGAATTTTTGGTGTCACACTCTGTTAGCTCGCTTTTGGTAGATGGCGTTTGTTCCAAAAGCCGTTTTTGCGCTACGACTATAGGTGAGTCTAGCGTATTAAAATCAGATAATTCTTTGGTTTCTTCCAATTTTTCTTCCTCTTTGGATCTAACCTCTAGTTTATTATGTCTTAAACCAGTAGGTTGTGTTTGAGGCTCTTCTATGTCGCTTTCATCGCTTGTATCCGATGCATATTGTACTTTTCTTTTTTTCTCTTGTTTGTTGTGGAAAGATTGCAGCCAAGATTCGGCTAAATATTCGTTCCACTTCTCCCAACTGTTGTGGTCATTAAAATGGTCAAAAAATTCATAGTGCCTTCTGATATAGACTGGTGAGATTGTGTTTTCAATTTTGTATTCTGTAAATGTAGGGTCCGCTTTTAATAATTTTGAAGAATATTACTTTATCATTCTATAATTTTGTATTAACTCTTCATTTTAATTATGCTAATCTTTTATAGAACATATTAAGTTTTTTGGTAGAATTTTTATAATCCTATAAGGTCCGTCCCATTTCGGTTTATTTTTTTTGTTGCTTCCAGATTCGTTTTGTGAACATAAATCAAATCTCCTAAACAGTAACTCGTTTTATTTTTGCTTGTTCTGTCATATTTTTCTTTTTGTTCTGTTTTCGCATCTTCCAGATTGTCTTTAACTTGTTCCGTAACTTTTTTCATTCGCATCACCATTTCTTGCTTATATTGGTCTAAGTTGTAATATATTCTGTCATTTTCTATTTCATTTAAAAAATTCTGGGATATCTTATGTGTTGCAGAAAAATGGTGTTTCTTTAAAGTATGTGCAAAAGCCGCATTAATTCCAAAGACTGAAAATGTTAAATGGTCATCCTTAAATTTCTTTTCTATTATAGAATGTAATCCAATACTGTAGGGTAACTTTCAATGCTTAAGTTCAGTCTTCTAATCGGCGGCTACCAGATACGATAAGGCAAACCATCTTCTAACCCCCAGATATTCTGTAATTTCGTCTAATAATTTGACTCTAAAACATGGCCCATTGTCGCTAAGTAAAACTCTAGGGAAAACTCCGTGTTCCAAAAATAGGCGATTGACCAAAACTTTCGCAATGGTTTTTGTCTTTTCATCTTTAATTGGAAAAGCGTATAAATATGAATTAAAATGGTCTACTATGATGAGTACACACCTGTTTCCTTTCCTGGAAACTGGTAAACTTCCCCTGAATCCCCAAACGTCTATTGACATTATTTCTCCTTCCCCTGAAGGGGTGGGGTATTGACCTAATTCAGCCCTAGGGGTCTTTGGTGGCGAATTTTGTTTTGCGCACTCTTGGCAGCTTTGTATAAAAGCTTTTACTTTTGAGTACATTTTTTGAAAATAAAAATTCCCTTTCAGTCTCCCCATAGTTTTTGCTTCTCCCATGTGACAGCCAATTGTTGCATGTGCCATCTGTAAAACTTCTCCTTCCAGAGATATTGGAATCACTGGAATTATTTTTAAGTCATTTTTTCTATATTCTTGCGATGGTCTATGGTATCTTACTAGAAAATTTTTACTTTCGTCCAGATCAAAATGGTCTCAGTCTTTTAAAAAATGTTTGAAGTGTTCATGCAATTCTAGTCCTTTTGATTAGAAAAATTTCCTTGCTTAGCAAAAATTGTCTTTATTTTGGTGCTTCGAAATATTTTCAATTTACAGTATTTCTACCCCTTTCAGTCCATTCTGGATGGTTGCTATCAAATTTTCCTTCTTATCTGGATTTCGTGATAAATAGTCTGGTAAAATATTTGTACGGCCCTTTATATATATTGGAGTATATGAATAAGCTTGCAGACGCAGTATCCACCGTTTCAGCCGGGCTGAAGTATTTTGCATCGTATGTAGCCAAACTAATGATTTTTGGTCTACTCTTAAAATAAATTTTTTTCCAAGTAAAAATTGTCGAAAATATTCTGTAAATACTATAACTGATATACACTCCCTTTCAAATGTTGAGTGTTTTTTTCTGCTTCTGTCAGTGACCTACTAGCGTATTGAGCTATTAATTCTACTCTTTCAGAATTATTGTTTAATAATATGGCCTCTATACCGTACCCCAAGGTATCTGTTTGTAAACAGAAGTCTGGTGACAAATTTGGAAGTTTTTGTATTAATGCCAGTAATAATTGCCTTTTTATTTCATTTAGCACTTGTTTTGCGTCCTCTGGACATTCGAATTTACCTGATTTCTTTAAAAGGTTCGTCAAAGGTTGTGCTATTGTGGCATTATTTTTAATATATCGTCTGAAAAAGCTTAATAGCCCACAAACTGATCTGCAGCTTTTTAATCTTTAGGAGGCTGTAAATTTTCAATGACTATAAATTTTTCCGGTTTTGGTGAAATAGTTCTTTGGTTTATCAGGTGTCAAAGAAATACTAAAGTTGGTACCACTATTTTAAATTTTCTGGTTTTAATTTTAAGCCATCTTTTTCAAGATATTCCATTATTTTTACAAGTCCTACCAAGTGGTCTTCCAAATTTTTATTAAACAGAACTATATCATATAAATAAGACAAGGTATCTTTTTTTCTTCCTGGTTTATTATCTTTCAGCACCAAATTCATTAGATGACTAAAACAATTTGGACTAAATGATAAGGCAATTGGCATACGTTCAAACGTTAATGTTCTCCCATCGTCTAAGATTGCTGTAGCCTTATGCTTAGATTCTGCATCTAAAGCGATTTGCCAATATCCTGCTATTAAATCAAAACTAGTGTAATATTTTGAACTCCCTAGCGCATATAAAATCGAATCAATTCTTGGTAACTTCATTACGTCTTTAACCGTGACGGCGTCTGGTGCTCTAAAGTCTATACATAATCTCCAGGTACTATCTTTTTTCTGACTATCACTAATGAAAAGCACCAATCACTAATGCTTTTTTTAATTATTCCCTGATCTTCCATTTCTTCTATTAGGCTTTCTAGCCATGGCTTTAAATGATAAGGTGTCTTATGCGGCGACTTTTTGATTGGAGGGCAGTCTGTTGATATCTTGTGCGTGATTAAATGAGTTAGTCATTAATATGATTTGTGTCTTGCAAAAGTCCATTTAAAATCCCAAAGAATATTTTCCACCCTAGTTTTTAAGTTTTCCGGTAAATGTTTTAAATCAAATTGTTGCAAAAAATCCGTTTTCACCATTGCATACTCTTCTTGGGGTTGCGGTTTTAATGAGGATAAATGTTCGTGGCTAGAAGTGAAGTTTATGCTTAATTCTGGACTGTTTAGCGATTTTATTTCTGAATTTGAAATCTTTTCTACTGATCCAAGTTCTACCTGGTTCAGTTATATTTTATCATTACTTAGATTTTATAGTTTTAAGTATGTTATACCCTTTTCAATTTTTATAACTTGATTTTCCATGAAAATCATTGGGTATTCCTTTATACTGTACTCCCCTATCACGGCATCCATCGCTTTAAACTTTCCATCTTTTTCATTTAATGTAGCTAGAACTTGAGCTGTCGTTCCCCCTTCTATTGTGATTTTTCCGCTTATTTTTAGGTTATAATTCGAATCCTCACTTTTTTATTTGTTGTTACACAAATTTGCCTATTACTTTCATTTGCCTGGTTTATTGTGATTGTATTGAATATGGGTTCCCATACAATCCCATATTTTCTGATGGCATCTACTCCTAGAATACAAGAAAATGGTGGCTGCTTGCATATTATTACTGTTACTGTTATTTCTTTATCCCCTGCACTAAATTTTAGTGGATATTCTCCCAAAATTGTCAGCTTGTGCCCTGTCACTGATGTCAGAGTATTTTGGCAACTGTTTACTCGATTTTTGACACTAGGAGGAAACCTATTAAAGACTTCCTCTCGAATTAATGATTTAGATGCGCCTATATCTAGTAAACATGGTAAATTTTGAAAACACTCAATTTTAAAATAACGCAGAATCGGTAGATTATTATTATCTGCATTTGTATCACAAAATTCTAAACTATATAGGGGTCTTTGTAAGGAAACAGCTCTGTCGACCCTTAAAGGCTGGTTTCTCCGTTTAAATACCCACTGTTTGGCCAAAAATTTCTGGGATTATCCCAGTTTTATTTAGCACTTGTAATTGAACCTTTGAGAGTGTTAACTATCTACCTTCTAGGCCTAAATTAGTGAATGATGTGAGGAAGTTTCTAATTTTTATTTAATTATCCCCGTTTTGGACATATGCCCCATTATGTATTAACTTGGTCTCATGTCTTGTAAGTCTGGCCGTCTTTGTGTGTTCTATGTCAGAACTCTGATGCGTAGTTGTTTGGTTTGATACAATAATATCAATAAAATTTTCTCTTAATTTGTTTGTTTATTTCCTGGTTATTTCTAAATATGTTTGATCTGTCCTTGTTGGTTCCCCACGTATCTGTCTTGGGGGGGGGGAGGGTGCCCATATTTTCTATAGTTATTAGCTGCTAGTCTCTCAAGGTCGTTGAATTTGTCAGCTATCTCCCTAGACGGTGACCCTCGGCCTCCGTCGCGCCTTTTTGGTTCACGATTCGGCTCTTCAAAGTTCACCCTTTTCTGTCCTCTTTCATATTTTATATTTTCTTGGGCTCCTGTGTTATTTATTGACATCTGGTCAAACTTTTTCATAGCCTCGTCAATTTTTACTTCTGTTTCGACTAGTATTATAGCCTGCTCTAACTTTTCAGGTTTTCGCGATAATATTAGTCTTAATAACTTTTTTGGTAACCCTTGGGTGAAAGTATGTAGTTGTACTTTCTGTACTGTCTCGTCATTTCTGCCTTTCTCTAATTGTTAACACACGAATCTACAAATTTTGTCGGCATTTTCCCTGATACTAGTTGAGTTATTGAATGTGACTACCTTTGTTCTTAACCTCTCGGAGATGCTTGTCTCTATGAATCTTGTTTTAAAAAATTCAATTAGAGTACTGATGTCCTTGGGCTCTCTTTCCTTAATTGCCTCAAAATGCTTAAGAGCGCTTCCCTTTAATCTAGCTGCAAAAAATTGCTCTTTGACCTTATCTTCAAATGATTCAGTTAGTTAGTCGAAAATTTTTAATTTTTCGATAAACTCATCTACGTCTGAATTTCCCGCGTATTCTGGTATAATTTTTGCAATTTCAAGTACTGTTGATAGGGAAGTCATTTTTTCCTCTGGTAAAACCATTCTTTTTCAGTCTACTATTTTTATATAGCCTTTTCGACCCAGTTTTATAGCGGCCACCAGTTATTGTGAAGCATTATTTGTGGTATTTGGGGGATGTAGTCGTAGATGCCTTTATTCTCCCTTTATAGGGGATAAACTCTGGCCCTAAGGTAATTAAACTTTGGTAGCGGGCCTTAGGCTATGACCGAACTAGATCGTAGAGAGGTCGTCTAAAATACACTACTTTTATTCATTTACCATATAAGATAATCAGATATAATTTGTCTACTGGGACTGGCTGTCCCAAGTAGCCCACAAGTCTCAATAAAACAACAATAAAATATAAATAAGATACTTAGACACTTACAATGATAAGACAAAGTCCTAAAGTATTTCTAAAACAACGGACCAGACGTCAGTCCGGCATATAGTTAGTATAAGATTTTTCCTTCCGATAAAATGTATCTTTTATACATTTTTATCAACCACACCTTCCCAGGAAGTGGTAATTTCTCAATTTCCCGTTAAACAGAATTTAGCAGGATATATTCCTTATATTAATAAAAAGTGGTCTTTCCAAACTTCATATTTGCATCATATATATTTTTACTAAATTAATAATTAACTAGCTGAGAAAGCTTTACCACAATATTAATGTAAATGAATAAATTAATCTTAAAACGAGTGAAACTTAATAGGAACATGCAAATTAAGCTTGAAACAGACAAAAATCACAACAAACAAGAGTTTGGGTATGACCTCCTTCTCTCACTATAAAAGTCTAAAACCTACTGCGTCATTGGCGCTTTACTGAAAACTATATGCGTCTTGAACAGTGTTGGAAAGTATTAACAACATGAAATTGAATATTTGGTGCAAAATGATATTATTTGTTGAAAGATCCATTAAGTCAAGAATTTATTTCGCTGTAATTGTATTTTTATTTTTATTGGTTTAAGAACTGGACAAGAAAGTATTTGTAATATAATCCGTTTTCAGTTAAGCGCCAATGACGCAGTAGGCTTTTGGTTTTTATTTACAGTTAGGAAAGGAGGCAGTATCCAATCACTTTTTTGTAGGGAAACTAAATTCGTCTTTAATATCTTTAAAAAGAGCTTATAAATTAAACTGAATATTTGATGTATAATGATATTAATTGCTGAAAGCTCATCCGTTTAAAATGTTACTATAACTTTGATGTTCGATTTCAGACATAAGTACACAACAAATATTGTGTCGCAAAAGCGGTTTTCAGTGAATTGCCAATGACGCAGTAGGTTTTAGACTTTTACAGTGAAAGAAGGAGGTCATACCCAAACTCTTGTTTGTGGTGATTTTTGTTTGTTTCAAGCTTAATTTGCATATTCAATTTAAGTTTCACTAGTTTTAAGATTTATTTATTAATTTACATTAATATCTAATGTATGTTTTTTTGCAATGATTGTTTATTTAATTTCTGTTCGTTTTAACTTTCATTTGTACTTCAATAGGAAACTATTTTTTTCTGCTTAAGCTTGATTTTCAAATTCAATCTAAGCCATTACTTGCTGTAAGATCTATTTATTCATTTATTTCATTATCTGTTGGATGTATTTACTTTTATTGGTTTTCTAATTTTTGTTTATTTTTTGATTTATTTATTCTTTAATAGCAATATTTGATCGTTTTTAGTTTGAATTTTAAAAGTTATTTTTATCTGTTGTTCTTGAGCTTAAGATGGTATTTAGGCTACTTTTCTTTGAAAAGCTTATTTATTTGGAAAGTTTTTTTTTTCACTAACATTTTACAAAGCTCAATCATTAGATTTATTTACTCCAGTATTTAACTTGTTATACATGGATTAAGTGGTTCCTGTTTTTTCACTTTCATTAACTTAATAGGACACGCACTATCATAAATGGGTAGAATAACTGACATTAGTTTATCAAATGCTCTCGTAGGGGATTCGTCTTCAGAATACCCAGGGGTCCAGTCGATAACACTAACCTCCTCCACAAACTTTTGAAGATTCCCTTTTTTCATTAACCTTGTCTTTATTTTCTATTTCTTTGGTCTGTGCAACTGACAAGTCATAAAACTCACCAATGGAAGATGGTCAGAACCAGGAAAGGCCACAAAATCAGCATAACAAAGCTTCAAATTGGCAGAAAGAACGAAAATATTATCAATTAGGGTCGCACTCTGTCCAATAATCGTCGTGGTTACACTCACAAGCGGTCATAGATCATTCGATATTAAAAAATTTTTAAAATCAACATTAACATTAGACAAATCAAGCAGGTTAAAATTAAATCACCCATAACAAAATGACTAGCTCCAGATGGTATCTTTGAAATCAGATGACCCATACCTCCTACAAAATCCTCCAGGTGAGCATTGGGCAGCTTATACACCATTCTAATTATATTTTTTCTCCTATCAAAATCAATTTCAATAGAAAAAACTTCAACCTTACCTTCAATACATATACTAAGATCATCCCTTTCATTATAATTCAACCCATTCTTTATAAGGAATCCAACACCACCACGAACCATCACCACTCGGTTCTTAACGCAAAGATCATAAACTGGAAATGAATACAGTGAGAGAGACTGGTTTGAACTAAAAAATGTTTCACATAATCCTATTATATTAAAAGAAGAAGAAAATTATTCAATTAATTCTAAAATATCCAGCTATCTTGTAGTCACGTGAACATTCCAAGAACACAGTCGCAGACATTTTTCATTTATATCATGAATGTCGAAGCAAACGAATATAATCACTCTCCCTCTGAGGCTTTAGCTCAACAATCGGTATATCATCATAGCCGGCAATACTCCTTAAGAAATAATCCTGAATAAAAAATCGGTATTGATAATACATTATCATTTTTCGTATAAAATAACAAGAAATAGACCTTGAAAAAAAAGAGAGAAAAAAAAATAGAAAAATAGCAAAAAAAACACAAATATTAAAAAAAAACTATAAAGGGTCATCAATTGACCAGATACGCCTGATGGAGGAGTATCAGTTTCAGACACAAAAATACGGTCTTGATCAGACCACACTCTGCGATTTCCAAACTTATCTCTTGAAGCGCTCAGAAGATGAGATGAGATGAGATGACTTTTATTTTCAACTAATGATTACATCATACTTAACAGGCACTTACCACATTTTTTAAATAACATTATCAAGAAACGTAGAAATGCTAAGAACGTATGACGTTTTATCAAGCCACTATTGTGGCTTGAGCAGCGTCACACAATCTTTCATCATAAACCAAACTCATTCACTCTTCCTACTCTTTTCATACCATTCAATACAATTTAACTCTCCCGAATAAAAAAAAAAAGAAAAAAAAAGAAAAAATTGCGGTTACGTTTCGTAAGTTTCTCAGCTACAAATAATCCTGAGCCACTAAGCTGCTTCTTTGCTTTAAACACATGGCGAGCTATTTCTTTTGATCGAAACTGGAGGAGAACAGGGGCAACTTTATCTGGTCTTTGAGCATTAGTTATTCCAATTCTAAATCGCTGAACCCTAACTATGTTTAAATATTTAATATCAGCTAGACCCATCTTGACAAACAATACGCACTTCATGGTGTCCCACACACTCTGCGAAGGACTCTGCTTCACACCATTCAACAACAGGGAATCACTTGTTGCTTCCTGCTCAATGTCGTCTAGCTTGAGCTCAAGCTGTTTCACGCGATTTTGCAACAAATTAATCATATGCATGAATGTTTTTAGATCTCTTTCAATCAGTTCAGATTTAGGATAAAACTCAACATGTACTGCATAATATATTTCAGAAACCATTGTTTCAACTGAAACTTAGCATTAAAATTAGCTGCAGTCTGCAAAGTCAATTTTTCAGATTTTCGTTAATTTTATCTCGATTTCTTTGTTAGATTTTGTTTTGTAGCCGCAAGTTCATTTTCTGTAGCCACTATTAGCCTACGTAGATCAGCAGCGGGATCTGAGAGTAGACTATCCGTTACCGAATCTTGCCCTTTTCTTAGAAACTGGGGGTAACAATCAGGATGATTTTTTAGCTCTGCAAACGCATTATTAACACCCTTAGTTTTTTTTGCTGATGCTTCCTTCTCATTGCCATCAAAACTAAGTAAACTCGCGACGGATAGAACCTGACGGTCGTGTTTTTTGCCGTAGCAAAAAACAACAAATTTTCTGTCTCCGGTATTTGTCTTCATTATTTCTAGGATTCGAATCGGCCAAAGGGGATAACCCGCAGATTTAGCGAGGAACAAATCTCCAATTTTAACATTAGCCGGATCCATGACGGTAACAATAAATATAAAAAATCAATAAAATTTGAATTTGATTACCATCAGATAGAGACGAAAAGAAACTTATCTGTATGTGGGCAGTCCCATGGATGGCAGTGGCAATCACCTTATTGGTCGGTGGCCCGATGGACCGTGGAGACCTGCTGATTATTAACCATCGTACTCTGACATCCAGAACAATATCCCCAAATAATATCGAATTTTCTCTACACACCAGAGTCGGCTAACGTATTCAATTTTCTCAATTTAAAACGCCAAAAATCTGACTTTGTAAAAAAAATTCAAGTGTCCGATTGCACAACATCATTGAATTAATTCAAGGTTAAAGAATCAAGTTCAAACAGGTGTATTCTCTTTAAGAGCTAGTTCAAGATTAATAAAGTATTCTATTTTCATCGTGTTTTATTGTCTCCAAACTTCACTTCTCGAGTGAGTTTTATATAATAGACAAGCGCCAACAACCTTTGCAAACGGTGGCTTTCCGGCCTAAAAATATAGTCGTATATCAATAGTCGAATCATATAGTCGTATATGACAATTCTGAATTTATGAAATAATACTGTGAGCTATTTGAAAGGTTGTTTTCAATGGGAGGCTTAGTAGGGGAATGTACATTCAATAAAATTTCGATCCTCCTGACCTAAATTACTCTTCTGATGCTCTCTCGAGAATGACTTATTAGATAGTTTTGGCAGTAAATATCAGAAAGATGAGTGGTGTGAAGCGACGATACAACGAGTCCTAAGAGACAAAATTATACACTGGCAATAAAACAGCACACTATCTACGCAAAAACGTACATAATAACCTATTTTACTCTCTTAGTAGGCAATGTTATTGTCTTCGTTTTTGTGTTTTACGTCTATATAGCAATACTTCCGGGGTTAGGACAGCCCTAGGATATAACTTAAAACCCGTACTCCCAGGCTCTATGGGGCTGTTTTAACCCCAGAAGGATTGCTATATAATCATTGAATGATTTTGGACAAAATGACTATCTCAAAATTGTGATCGGATTCATTTGGTGAAGAAATGGCATCAGGGGGGGGGGGAGCTATTCGCCCTCCGATCACTTTTGACTCCTATAAAGGTAGATAAAACTTACAATTTCTAATGAAATAAGTATCTTCCAAAGTTTATGCGTTCACCTTTTCCATACAAACCTTAAACTAGTGTGTTTCCGAACATAACTTAAATTCCTTGCTCGCGGGCTTTGAATGTTCTTTCAGCTCCAAAGGCATTTTTTGTAATCTTTGGACTATTTTGAACAGATTGGCTATTTTCAAATATAAAAGTTTAATATAAAAGTTTAATATAACAAATCAAAACCAACAGCAGTGGTTCTGGCCTCTCTTTCACCCGGGGCAAAAGCGTCTCCCACAAAATTTCCAGACCAAATTTTAACGAAAAAAAAATATAGCCTATTAACGGAATTGTTTTCAATTCATTAATCAATTACTAATTTTTTTTACTATTATTAATTTATCATTAAAATTATTTAATTATTATTAATTCTTTTGATTTAATTATTTTAATTACATTTGTTTAAGGTACTTGCGTATTATAGCGACCACACTTAAGTTCCTGATCTGAGTGAAACTAGTTTCTCTGTCCGAATTCGGAGATACTTAGTTTAGTCACAGTGAGATAAACGGTGTGCGTGTAACTGAACAACCGTGTAACTAAACCCCAAACAACTGAATCCCTATAACTGAACCACCGTGTAACTGAACCCCCGTGCAACTGAAACTCTATAACTGAACCACTGCTGGATGGTTTTGATTTTGTTTTATAGAAATTGTCAGTGTTTTTTATTTCAATAGTAGCCAAGACAAAAGAAGCTGACAAAAGAAAAATTGTGAATTCTTGATTATTCTGGTTTTCATGGACTTTAATTTATCCTTCCGTGTCTCGAGAACTGTTCAAATAAAAATTCACTGCGAGTAAAGAGGCCCTGAAAGCACTACATAATCACACTCCAACGATTTAAGTGAGAACCTGAGATAAGTTGGCAATTGATGTTGAGAAAATTTTAAATACTTTTTGAAGACACTTTCTCTTTCCACGATAAATTTGTAAAAATAAGATGGACCGGAAACGTTTACTACGAAACTAAAAACAAATAAATTTGTTCAGATCAAACAGGACCAAACAGGATTCTTTGATCCTCTGGATCAAAAGAATCCACAGGCCTAATTCAACGTATATAGCGTTCCCACTTCTGATGTTCCATTTCCACGATAATAACAGTATATGCCCTGCCAAACTTAACTTAACCTTTCTAACCTTGCCCAAATACATAACCGATATTTGTTTGTTTTTTTCAGGGGTGATCGTATCGACCAAGTGGTCGTAGATTATCCGAAGAGGGTTCTTTCGACCGGAAATAAAATTACAGGGCCCTTTTAAGTGACCAAAAAGATTGGAGGCCAACTATATCCCCTTCCACGCTGCTTTTTTCTCAAAATCGTCCGATCAAAATTTAAGATAGCCATTTTGTTCAGCATAGTTAAAAGGCCAAATAACTATGCTTTTAGAGATAAAACGAGCCCCCACAACCCCTAGGGGTAGGTATTTAAGTTATAAAATTTCCCCATTGTTTACGTATAGTATTTGCTATTGGGAAGTATACATACATTTTTCGGTTAGGGGAGACAAATTCTCAGCAAGGGATTCCCCACAGGGAGAATTTTCCATAGGGAGGGAAGTTTCCAGGATTGAATTTTTTAGTGAAAATTTACACTGGGGGAACTAGCCAAAATTCCTAAACGAAATTCTTCCTAGGCTATGTCTTGCTTTCTCTTAGATGACTCAATTTTACGCAACGAGATGCTAAGGGTAGTCGTCCGGGGTAAATTTTCCCCAGGATTCCATTGTCTAGAGCAGTGGTTCTCAAACTGTGGTACGCATACCCCTTGGGGGCACACGAAAATTTTTAGGTGGTACGTAGCCGGCCAACAAAAATAAAAAACCCTAAACTTTAGGACTGGCAATTTTATTTATATTCTAGCTATAGTTTGTTTAGTAACAAGGGCGTTGTTGGGGGGGGGGGGGCAAAGGGACAGTTGCCCCCCCAAAATTTGGAGAAAAATGTTACACAGCCCGTGTCCCTTGACAATACGTATATGAACCCCTCTTGCCCCCCCCCACAAAAAAAATGCTGGAGATTTGCCCCTGCTTAGTACTGGTAACTGAGAAGGGGTACCTAGAATATTTTGTGGGTAAAAAGGGGTACAGTATCTAAAAAAGTTTGAGAACCACTGGTCTAGAGGATATATCTGTGGGGAGGAGGATTTTTCCGAGGTGGTGGAGCCAATAAACTTTAGGACTGGCAATTTTATTTATATTTTAGCTATAGTTTGTTTAGTAACAAGGGCGTTGTTGGGAGGGGGCAAGGGGACAGTTGCCCCCCAATAATTTGGAGAAAAAATTGTTACACAGCCCGTGCCCCTTGACTATACGGATATGAACCCCTCTTGCCCCCCCCTCCCACAAAAAAATGCTGGAGATTCGCCCCGGCTTAGTACTGGTAACTGAGAAGGGTTACCTAGAATATTTTGTGGGTAAAAAGGGGTACAGTATCTAAAAAAGTTTGAGAACCACTGGTCTAGAGGATATATCTGTGGGGAGGAGGATTTTTCCGAGGTGGTGGAGCCAAATTTCCTGGCACTATTTAAAAGACGATCAGAAGAAATTCAATAAAAAAAAGAACATAAAAAATGCATCGAGTGGTATGTTCACTTAATTTGCAGGTCAGAAAGGTGGACTGCTCAATATTTAACCAACATTCAATAAGGGTTTTCTAAAAAAAAATGAAATACTTAAAATGTACTTTGTGACCATTTGCACGGCGATTGAATCAAATAAAGCCGGACTATAAACTTAAAAACTTAATATTTTCCGCATGCTGACCAAAGGTCTGCGTTGAGCAGGTACCGATCTTCTGATTCAATGTCTTCGGCCGGGAGTAAAATGCGTGGTTGTGGGGATTATAAAGCACCATAAATTTAAGGGTAAAGGAGTTGAAGCAGGAGTAAATCACGGCAAAATGCATGGAATATACAGGCTATAATTTACACTATATATTTGCACATTAGGGAGGGGAGGGGGGCTGGTTGGGGGTTGAGCTTTTCCTAAGGTCGGTGGTGCTTGGGAAAAAAATTGGTAAGATTCTAGTTTAGCTACTTTTCGCTATCTTGGAGACGGGTTGGGTTTGGGAAAAAAAACTTTCAGTAATGAATCCAGTTTAATAGTCGAAAGTGATTGGAAGGCAACAAACTCCCCTTCCACGCCCACCATTTCCCCAAACATATCCGATCAAAATTTCTTGACAGCCATTTGGTTCCACGAAGTTTAAGTTCAGGAAATTATACCTTTGAGCAGGACACTCTCCCATAGTCTTCAGGGAAAGGGTTATAAGTTATGCCCTGGGGGCATATAAGGTTTTTGTCGAAAAGGACAACTAACCCCCCTCTCAAGCCCACCATTTCACCAAACACATCCAATCAAAATTTTGAGATATCCATTTTGTTCAACGTAGTCGAAAGTTCTGGAAATTAGGTCTTTTAGGATAAAAACCCCATCAGAGCTTTCAGTGCAAGGGTTGTAATTTGTGCCCTGGGGCATATAAGGTTTATATAGAAAGTTGTTGTAGAAATTTCAAAAGGGGCTCATTTGATTGGAAATTGAAATTTTCCTTTTTAATAGTCGAAAGTGAGTGGAGAGTAACTAACCCCCCTCTCACGCCCTCCATTTCCTCAAACACATTCAATCAAAGCTTAGAGATAGCCTTTTTGTTCAAAGTAGTTGAAAGTTTGGGAAATTATTTATATTAGGATCAAAAATCTCGGACAGTCCCCAGGGACAAGTCGTAAGTTATTCTATGAAGGCGTGTAAGGTTTTTATATTGATGTCGTAAAAACTTCAGGGACGTATTTGGCGGTTGAAAATTGAGAGAGATAGTATTATTTTTAATAGTCGAAATTGAATTGAGGGTCACTAACCCCACTCTCACGCCCGCCATTCCCCCAAACACATCCAATAAAAATTTTCAGATAGCCATTTTGTTCAACGTAGTATAAAGTTCTGGAAATTAGGTATTTTAGGTTGACAACCCCCCCCCCCCCCGCCCAGCCCTCAGGGTGAGGGTTGTAAGTTATCACCTAGGGGCATATAAGATTTTTACTGAAAGCGTTATCGTATAAACTTAAAACGGGTCCATCTGATTGTAAATTGAAAGGCATGTTGCCTTTGTTAATAGTTTAAAGTTAATGGAGAAAGACTAACACCCCTCTCAAGCCCACCCTTTTTTTAGTCGCATAAAATCTAAATTTTTAGACTGCAATTTTGTTTAACGGAGTTGAGAATTCTGGTAACTAGGTCTTAGAGGATGACAACCACCCTCACAGCCCTTAGGGTAAGAGTTTTAATTTGTGCCATGGGGCCATATAAGTTGTTTATAGGAAGTGTTGTCGTAGAAACTCGAAAAAGGCTCATTCGATTGGAATTCGAAAGGCCTAGTGCCCTTTTTAATAGTCGAAAGTAATTGAAAGGCTTGACATTTATATAGTAAAGATCGATGTGGATATAATAAATTATTTTTTTTGTTGTTGTTGTTGTTTAGACCAGGGCACTTTGTATCAAAGGAGTTGTCGTAGGAACTTCGAAAAGGGCTCATTCGATTGAAAATAGAAAGGGCTGATCCCCTTTTTAATAGTCGAAAGTGATTGGAGGGAACTAATCCCCCTCCCACGCCCACCCTCCCATTTGATTTTATGTTTAAAAATTAAATGTTGCCTTAAGATTAAATAAAAATTTATTGTGATACTACCAATTCTCAACAAAGCATCTCAACATTATCCTAAAAACGACCGTTAACTCAATATTTCGGTGTCCTAAGCTGTTGTTGCACTCAAGATTTATCCAAGACAAGATAGTGCAAGTGTATCCAAGCCACCGGGGAAAGCAGATAGATTTTTTTGTGCCGAGTATCAAGTTCTCTAGGTAAGGTCCACTAGAGGAGGTATGAGGCTTACTTAAACACTACTACTCTCGTCCAGGACCTTAAAAGGGTGTATGCTGTTAAAAATGGCTGAAAATTTTTCTCTGGCAAAAGTTTTTCTGGCCAAATTATAAATTCTTTAGAAAACGAAAAGATTTAAAGTATTATTTTCTTTTTCTCTGAAAAGACTATGTCAATATAAAACGAACAGAAATTAATTAAAAAAACTTTTTCCACAAAATAAATTTTTCAAAGAAAAGTAAAGAACTCCATTAAACAAAAAATGAGCAAAAACAAAATCAAATAATCTACCAAGCGTGAAACTACCACAAATCAGCATCGATAAATAAATGAAACCCAAAACGAGCAGAAATCACAATAAATAACCGATTCAAACTTAAAACGAGCAGAAATTAACATAAGTTGGGCTCAAAACCCCTATGCCTTCCCAAGGCCAGAATATAATTTGCACTTTACTGAAAAAAATACAAATGAATGTGCATTGTCAGTTTAATATACATTTACTGATATTTAGTAATCAAAATGTTAATATTATTTGATTTATTAAAGTTATAAAAGTAAAAACTTTTATATTTTGTTCAGTATAGTGCAAATTGTGTTCTGGCCTGTACGGAGATCGTATGAAGTGTCGAAAAAGAAACGTAATTGATGAAGGACATTGTTTAATATGATTTCTTAAGTAAAAATCTACGTTTTCCTCTGTTGCTTAGACAAAATTTTTTGGAAAAGTAAATGACAATTTCTAACTCTTTTTACGTCTTTTAAGACAGTGTTTATTTTAGCCTAGGATCAAGTGTTTGTCTTTAAATCAACCCAAGACTCTTGGCAAATTCTTAAAAATTTGTGTGATTGTTAACCTGTAATTATAAATCAATTATATAAAATTGTAATTTATTATCTTTTTCGGTGCTAATCTGTCATTTTGCAGCAGAATGCTATATTCGCTTCCACTAAAATTTGCAATTTGCATTTGATAGATCACTTTACATTTTATCGCCATGTACGTTATCTAATTTGGTCTTGAAAAGTCTGGACACATGATATATAACGCCGAATCCATCTTGGCAGCTTATAATTATCGTTTAATTTCCTAAATATTAAGCTTTGAGTCCTTGCATCTCAAAGGAAGTTAAAACTCCGATTCCCTTACTCTTTTCAATTTTCTTAAGCCAATGCCTTGTTAGAAATGTAGAAAAACAATTTAAACCCCTGTTCCGCATTTTAAGAGTCAAAAGTGATCAGAAAACAACAGGTCCCCGATTCCTGTTTCCATCAGATTTATTTGACCAAAAATTTTACAGAGCATTTTCGTTAAAAATAGCCCTAAGATTATATAAAAAGCCTTTGGCTTGATCAACATTCAGAGCCCGGGGGCAAAGGTTGTAAATTATGCCTAGGGGACACATACGGTTCTTATGGAAAAGGTTGACGCATAAACTTTCGAGTATGCTCCTTCAATTGAAATTCCGATTTCTCTTTCAAAAAATAAAAAGTGATCAGAGGGCAGCTAGCTCCCCCCACATCTTTTTTTCTCAAATGCATTCTATAGAAGTTTTGAGATAGTCATTGATAATTTCGGAGACCAAACTGCCTTTCCATGACGATAAAATAAAAATTCAAAACAGGGATAAAATCCTTTTTAATAGACAGTGTATAGAAATTTACAAAAATACCAGATATTTGGGTATTTTTACTACTAATGTCAGTAGTTTTACTACTGATGACGGTCACTGTATATGTGACCGAAATATCTGGTATTTTTGTGAATTTCTATGCACTGTCTATTAAAAAGGATTTTATCCCTATTTTGAATTCTTATTTTATCGAGATATTCATTTTGTTAAAAATTGCCCAGAGATGACAAAGCAATGCATCCGGGATTAACACAACCCCGAAAAGCCCGGGGTTAACACAACCCCGAAAAGCCCGGGATAATGGATTATAGCTTATGACCTGGGAGCATATAAGGTTTGATAGTAGTGGTGGTACTATAAATATTGGAGGAGGATAATGTGAATGGAAATTAAAAGTTCTAGCTCCATTTCTAAAACTCAAGAGCAATCAGAAGGAAACCAGCCATCCCCAACACGCCCTTTTTTTCTAGTACTTCTGATCAAAATTTTAAGTTAGTCTTCTAATTTAAAATGGTCCAAATTCCAAATAACTACGGCTCAGAGTTTGACCCCCCCCCGCCCAGGTAGAAAGGGTTGTACCTTATATTAGCTGCTAATTAATGACTTATAAAGTTTCTATGGATGGTATGGTCGCATCAACTTCGGAGGAGGCTCTATCGATTGGACATAAAAATTTCTTGTCTCCTATTTAAGACTCGACAGTGATCAGAGGGTAATCAACCCCTCCGTTCTTCATTTCTCCCCCCCCCCCCCAAATACATCCTATCAAAATTTGAAAATAGCCAATCTGTTCAAAATAGTTCAAAGATTACAAACAATGCCTTCGGGGCTGAAAGAACCTTCAGAGCCCGCGAGCAAGGGATTTAAGTTATGTTCGGAAACATACTAGTATAAGGTTTGTATGGAAATGGTGAACGCATAAACTTTGGAAGATACTTATTTCATTAGAAATTGTAAGTTTTATCTACCTTTATAGGAGTCAAAAGTGATCGGAGGGCAAATAGCTCCTTCCCCCCTGTTGCCATTTCTTCACCAAATGAATCTGATCACAATTTTGAGATACTCATTTTGTCCAAAATCATTCAATAGTTATATAGCAACCCTTCCAGGATTAAAACAGCCCCATAGAGCCTGGGGATATGGATATAAAGTTAGATCCTAAGGCTGCCTTAACCCCGGAGGCACTGCAATACAAACGTAAAACACAGAAACGTAGACAATAGAAGTGCCGACTAAGGATGTAAAATAAGTTATTATGTACTTTTTTACGAAGAGTGTAGTTTTATTGCAAGTGCGTAATTTTATCTCTTAGGACTCTTTTTACCGTCGATTCACACCTCTCATTTTTCTGATATTTAATGCCAAAACTATCTAATAAGTCATTCTCAAGAGAGGATCAGAAGAGTAATTTAGGTTAGGAGGATCAAAATTTTATTGAATGTACATTCCCCTGCTAAGCCTCCCATTGAAAACAACCTTTCAAATGGCTCACTGCATTATTTTATAAATTCAGAATTGTCATGTACGACTATATGATTCGACTATTGATATACAACTATATTTCAGGCCGGAAAGCCACCGTTTGCAAAGGTTGTTGGCGCTTGTCTATTATATAAAACTCACTCGAGAAGTGAAGTTTGAAGACAATAAAATACGATGAAAATAGAATACTTAATTAATCTTGAACTAGCTCTCGAAGGGAATACACCTGTTTAAACTTGATCCTTTAGCCTTGAATTATTTCAGTGATAAGTTTCGCAATCGGATACTTGAATTTTTTACACAGTCAGATTTTTGTCGTTGTAAATTGAGAAAATTGGATACGTTAGCCGCAGGGCCGTATCCAGGATTTTTGTTCAGGGGAGGGGGGGGTTACTAATTTTTTACTTTGGGGGGGGGGGGTTACTAATTTTTGACTCAGTTTTCGACTAATTTTACTGATTTTTACCTAGGTTTTACTAATTTTTGACTTATTTTCGATTCGGTCAAAAATTTCGGAGGGGGGTACAAACCGGGTAAACCCCCCTGGATACGGCCTTGGTTAGCTGACTGTGGTGTGTAGAGAAAATTCGATATTATTTGTGGATGGTGCTCTGAATGCCAGAGTGCAATAGTTAACAATTAGCAGGTTTCCATAGTCCATCGGGCCAGCGACCAATACGGTGATTGCCACTGCCATCTGTGGGCCTGCCCACATAGAGATAAGTTTCATTCGTCTCTATCTGGTGCTAATTAAATTCAAATTTTATTTATTTTTTATATTTATTGTTACCGTCATGAATCCGGCTAACGTTAAATTTGGAGATTTGTTCCTCGCCAAATTTTCGGGTTATCCCCTTTGGCCGATTCGAGAAAATTTTTTGTTTTTTGCTATGGCAAAAAACACGACCGTCAGGTTCTATCCGTCGCGAGTTTACTTAGTTTTGATGGCAATGAGAAGGAAGCATCAGCAAAAAAAACTAAGGGTGTTAATCATGCGTTTGCAGAGCTAAAAAATCATCCTGATTGTTGCCGCCAGTTTCTAAGAAAAGGGCAAGATTCGGTAACGGATAGTCTACTTTCAGATCCCACTGCTGATCTACGTAGACCAATAGTGGCTACAGAGAATGAACTTGCGGCTACAAAACAAAATCTAACAAAGAAATCGAGATAAAAATTAACGAAAATCTGAAAAAATCGACTTTGCAGACTGCAGCTAATTTTAATGCTAAGTTTCCAGTTGAAAAAATGGTTTCTGAAATCTATGATGCAGTACATGTTGAGTTTTATCAAACAGTCCGTGGTAACGAACTGTAAGTAAGGAGCGACGCGGCTCAATGGTAACCGAAACTCTAAAAAACAGAATTTTGATACCAATAGATACATCAAAAGAATCAGATTTTAATTGTTATTTCAAAAATATAAGTTTCATTAAGTCTAATCTTACCCATCAAAAGTTATGCGCCTGAGAAAATTTGGCCGATTTTCGAAAAAAGGGGGAAATACCCCCTAAAAGTTATAGAACCTTAATGAAAATCACACCATCATATTCAGCGTATCAGAGAACCCTATTGTAGAGGTTTCAAGCTCCTATCTACAAAAATGTGGAATTTTGCATTTTTTTGCCAGAAGAAAGATCACGGAAGTAGTAAAGCAATACTGAATACAGATCGTGATTGCGTAATTTGTCTTACCTCTCGCCTGAGGCAATATATATACAGTGTAGTCTAACCGGTACATTGGCTTACCACGGGTAAGTCACCTATTACTACGAACGGTACTTGCCTTAGCAGATGGGTTTTCTGAGCTAACACCCATTTTTTTGGGGTCAAACGGTGAGAGAGCGGTGGTTACTCCATATACTGTAACTTGATTAGGAGGTTTTTTGATTAACATTTGCAAAAAAAGGGGTAATGGGATTTGCGAATTGGAGGAGATGGAGGGTTCAGTTGCACGAGGGGGGATTTGCGAATTGGAGGAGATGGGATGATAGTGTACTGTATAATAAACAAGTGATGTTTGATAAGTATTGTCAATTAAAATAGGATCTAACGTTCCCTTCGTTCCCCCATTTCTGAGGGGCAGGGAGGGTTGGAGAGGGGGGAGGGGGGAGTCAATTTTGGAGATTTCTGATAACAAGTACCATTCATTGCGATCGTAGCTCTATATTGGTTCGTTTTAAATACTTCAGCTTGTCTATTCATTTGTGTTAAATAAAAATCTTGAATCTGGAAAATGAAAAAATAAGTATTTAAACAAAATGTACGATGTTGCTAATTAAAGAATAGTAGACTACACTCAGAATTGTTTGCACGAGGATTCAGTAGCACGAGAGTTCAGTAGCACGGGGGTTCAGTTGTACAGGGTTTCGGTTATACGGGGTTCAGTTGCACGAGGGTTCAGTTAAAGTGGGGGGGTATAGTTACACAGGGGTTTAGTTAAATTGGGTCGAGTTGCACGAGGGTTTAGTAGCACGAGGGTTCAGTAGCAAGGGGGTTCAGTTGTACAGGGTTTCGGTTATACAGGGGTTAAGTTAAAGAGGTCTCACTTGCACGAAGGTTCAGATGCATGGGGGTTCACTTGCTTGGGGTTCAGTTACACGGGGATTCAGTTACAATGGAACCCACACAAAAACAATGGGGGCACACACAAAAGCCAAATTAGCCCAGTGGCCTATGAGAAATCATGGGTTGCATGGAGGGTTGAGTTGCACGAGGGTTCAGTTAAAGGGGGTACAGTTACACAGGGGTTTAGTTAAATCGAATTGAGTTGCACGAGGGTTCAGTAGCACGAGAGTTCAGTAGCACAGGGGTTCAGTTGTACAGGGTTTCGGTTATACAGGGGTTAAGTTACATGGAGGGTATAGTGACATTTTAAAAGATGATTTAAAAGATGATTTTAGAAGGGGATTTTAAGGTGAAACTCTGTGGTCGTTATAATACACAAGTTCCATTTTAATAGTGTTGCGAGGTCTCCTACCCCAACCCCAAAGGGTCCCGATCACCCTACCCCAACCCTGAAGGAAGCCACCGGTCCTAAAAGGTCCCCCAAGCTGCGAAAGGACCACCCAGCCCTCAAGGGTCCCCTCAGACCCTCAAAGGCCTCCCCGGGCTCCCGTCTTTCGTAGGTGAATGTTGTCTGAAACTTATGTTTTGGGGTGTATGAATGCTATTTTTGACTTTTCTGAGCTGGATTTCTTACCCTTTCGTAGGTGTGTGTTGTCAGAAAATTATGATTTGGGATGTGTAGTTTGCTAGTTGGACATTTCAGAACTAGATTTCTTAGTCTTTCGTTGGTGTGTGTTGTCTGAAATCTATGATTTGGGATGTGTGGGTTGCTATTTTTTTTACTTTTCTGAGCTGGATTTCTTAGCTTTTCATAGGTGTGTATTGTCTGAAACTTATGATTTGAGACCAGTGGTTTGCTATTTTTTTACTTTTCTGAGCTAGATTTCTTAGTCTTTCGTTGGTGTGTGTTGTCTGAAACCTATAATTTGGGATATGTAAATTACTATTTCGGGCTTTTATGAGCTAGATTTCTTTGTCTTTCGTTGGTGTGTGTTGTCTGAAACCTATGATTTGGGAAGGATGGATTGCTATTTTGACTTTTCTGAGCTGGTTTTCTTAGCCGTTCATAGGTGCCCCTCTCTCCCCCAGTACCGTGGGTTAGGTTAGGTTAGCTAGTAAACATTAAACTTAGCCATAGCTAGTTGAAACTCTGCATAAATATCTTAATTTTTAGCCTAATTGCGTAGGTACTAAAGGAACATAGAACATGTTTTCTGATTTTGTGTGTTTTCGCAAGAAAATAGGTGGTCTTTAGCAAACTTAGCCATAGCTAGTTGAAACTCTGCATAAATATCTTAATTTTTAGCCTAATTGCGTAGGTACTAAAGGAACATTGAACATTTTTTTCTGAGTGTGTATGTTTTCGCAAGAAAATAGCTGGTCTTTAGCAAACTTAGCCATAGCTAGTTGAAACTCTACATAAATATCTTAATTTTTAGCCTAATTGCGTAGGTACTAAAGGAACATTTATGTTGTATCTATTGGTATCAATATTCTGTTTTTTAGAGATTCGGTTACTATTGAGCCTTACGTGCCTGAAATCATGAATTAGAATATTTAATTAGCTGTTTGGGTTTTCAGACATAGTTTTTTAGATGTTCATGAGTGTTAGGTTCCTGGAGGGGTTTTATGACTCCTCCCTCCAATGAATTCAGCTGGTTTTAGGACTCACCCCCCTAGCCATAACTCCATTAAACCTTGAGCGAAGATATAAAAGTTTGATTAAGTATTTTCCTACTTAAAAGCTATATTAATAACTTCCAAGATGATAGGACGGTATGACACAGAATTTATCAGTTACCGAGAGTTCAATGACCCCTCCGCCGCAATGACTTCCAGGGGTTTTATGACTCCTCTCCACAATGAATTCAGATGGTTTTAGGACTCATCCCCCTAGCCATAACTCCATTCAGCCTTGAGCGAAGGTATAAAAGTTTGATGAAGTATTTTTCTGCTTAACACCTACATTAATAACATCCAAGATGATAGGATTGTATCCTAACGAATTTATCGGTTTGAAAAATCATCTTGCGTTGTTATGTTTGAATATACGTTTGTATTTTTGTCGATTGAACTCAAAAAAATTGATTGTTATCCTTGGCTAGTGAACTATAACATGTTTGAGCATGATAAAAGCTTGTGGAGTACTACGTTACTTCATATAAACAGACTGGGATTTTACGATAAAGTGATTACACCACTTAATAATGCTGGTCGGGAACTGAGAAATGTTCAGGAGGAAGTCAGTGAAATTTGCAGCTTTTTCGGAGTTGAAGCGCTCTACGTAAAGGACAATGTACCTACAGGTAAAGTTTTAATTCAAAAGTGTGACCCTAGGATTACACTTTTCAATCTAGAAGAGTTTAAGTGTCCTAAATTTGAAGGGGGTTATCATCGTCCTGAAGACGAGGTTAGGCTCTTCGCACAGTGGATACCTAAGATCATACCCGATCATGATAAATTAATAAGACATGGTAAAAACTATTCTGTATCATAGGACCATCATTTGTGGTTTTATAAGAGTAAACTGTAAGTACTATTTCTTATTTAAACATTTGTTGTTGTGTTTTTTTTCTCAAAAAAAATCCTTTAATACATTCAAGCAATAAAAATCTTAAGCTTAACCCGTCTTTATTCTTTAGAATAGTTCTATTGTAAGCAAGAAACAAACTCTTTCCTGAAGTCACCTCTTGGATACACAATGCAGAAACTTCATTTAAGAAACTATGAAAAATATTTAAGTAAGTAAGTAACAAATTCTTTCTTGAAGTCACATTTTGGATACACAGTACAGAAAATTCATTAAAAAAATTTTGAAAAAATTGTATGTAAGTAGCAAATTCTTTCTTGAATTCACCTGCTGGATAAACAAAGACATTTCGTTCAAGAAAATATGACAAAATTCTAAGTAAGTAACAAATTCTTTATTATTTACATGACTTAGATACACGATGTAGAAATTTAATTCAAGAAATTATGAAAAAATTCTCAGTAAGTAACAATTTCTTTCTTGAAATCAACTCTTGGATACACAATACGGAAATTTCATTCAAGAAATTATTAAAATATTTTTAAGTAAGTAACAAAATCTTTATTGATTTCACATATTGGATATACATTAAATATACTTAATTCAAGAAATTGTGAAAATATCTCTATTAATTAAATTTTTTTATATTTTTATAAAAAAAAATTTTAAATTATCAAAACGATGTAGAAATTTAATTAAATAAATTATTAAAAAATTATCAGTAAGTAACAGTTTCTTGTAAGTAACTTTTTTTCTCTTTATCACAAACAATTTTCACTTAGCTACATGATGCAGAAATTTAATTCAAGAAATTATTTAAAAATTCTCATTAAGTAACAATTTCTTTCTTGAAGTCAACTCTTGGATATACAATACGGAAATTTGATTCAAGAAATTATAAAAAAATTGTAACTAAGTAGCAAATTCTTTCTTGAATTCACCTGTTGGATAAACAAAAAGACATTTCGTTCAAGAAATTATGACAAAATTCTAAGTAAGTATCAAACTATTTATTGATTTCTCGAATGAGATAGAAGATGTAGAAATTAAATTCAAGAAACTATGAAAAAATTCTCAGTAAATAACCATTTCTTTCTTGAAATCAACTCTTGGATACGCTATGCAGAAATTTCATTCAAGAAATTAATAAAACATTCCTAAGTAAGTAAAAAACTCTTTATTGATTTCACCTCTTGGATATACAGTACAGATACTTCATTCAAGAAATTATGAAAAAATCGCAAGTAAGTAACTTTTTTTTCTCTTTGTCACAAACAATTTTCACTTAGCTACACGATGTAGAAATTTAATTCAAGAAATTATGAAAAAATTCTCAGTAAGTAACAATTCCTTTTTTGAAGTCAACTCTTGGATACACAATACGGAAATTTCATTCAAGAAATTATGAAAAAATTGTAACTAAGTAGCAAATTCTTTCTTGAATTCACCTGTTGGATAAACAAAAAGACATTTCGTTCAAGAAATTATGACAAAATTCTAAGTAAGTAACAAACTCTTTATTTTTTTTAAGGTTAATTCGATATCCTTAAAGAGGACCATGCTATTTGCGTACGAGCATAGGACCACGTTATTCTGAGACCGCCATAGAATATGACACGATTTGAAAAAAGGTTAAAAATCAAATTAAAGTATATGAAAATTAAAATAATACAAACAAATTTATTGTATGATTATAATATAAAACTCATTATACATATTAATAATTAGATTTAACGTTAAATCATATATGAGAACTCTTCCACCATGGTTTCCGTTGTTTAAAATCCTTTTCGTAGAATGACCTCTTATGTTGTCTCTTAAAGGGCCACTTTTTCTCTTCTCTTAGAACATAATCATCATAATAATCCGAGTTATATCTTCCTTTATATACATTTTTCATTGGGTTTTCACTGCTGTCTTTTACACTATACAGAAAGCCCTCTTTTACCAGTCTCTTCTTTTGATCTTCCTTTTCTATCATATCAAACCTTCTTTTATGTGAACATACTTGCAACCGGTATAAATTTCTCTATATAATTTTTCTTCTCGTTTCCTCCAGATTCTTCTCATCTGTCTCTGCCTCTATGCTGTCTAAACATACAGTAGATTCATGAGAATGTTCAAAATCATGAAAATCTCCTTTACAAATAGAACAGTTGCAATAAAAGGATATTTCTAACTCAACTTGTTTACTCATGTTATTACAATGCTAACTAAAAACTTAGTGAATTCTATTCACAGACTAATAAAACTATAGCAAAAATCTATTCCTCATATTCCCTCCGCCGCTAATATGTAAGCAAGCCCTCTGATTGGCTGAGAAGGAAACACGTGATCTAAATGTCTCCCTTTTCTGGAAATCTCAAGGGTGAATTGTTATGTAAGCAAGCCCTCTGATTGGCTGAGAAGGAAACACGTGATCTAACTGTTTCCTATTTCTGGATCATGTTATCCAGTGCCTGTTATCTGTGGCTGTTATCAAACCGAAAACAGTTTTCCAAATACTGGAATCACTTCAGGCTCATCGTAGCGCGGAAAATGTCCTATCCAGTTCCATCAGCTGCAAAAAGACCTTTGAAATCCTCGCTGCCCGACTTGAATACTCCAGAGAGGTACAGAAGGCCTAAAAAGGCTCGCATCTTTGTGACGTCGACTGGGTTCAAGTACGTTTGCTTATCTACAATGCTAAAGTCATAACGAAGACGGTAGTTGTCAATCTTCGCATTGGTGTCAATTGCGAGCTTCTCAAGAATCTCGGCCGTGATGAAAAGGTCCCAAGCCTTTTCAGAAGCTTTAGGTCTCTGTTCTCGCGCATGACCTTTGAGACCTGGAAAGTGCATAACAAGATTACATACTCTAGTACGGCTTTGAGGTGGTTCAGACTTGTTCCACTTTGTTCGCCTGTCTTTGCCAAAGAAGAAGGACTTATTTATATTGTTCCTCTGCTGTTTTTTTCGAATTCGCTTAGCAAAAGGAATATCTTCCTCATCGTCACCTGATTGTCTTTCGACTGCCTGTTCGTCATCTTCTTCGCTTGTACTCCCTAAAGAACTGACATCAAAGCTCTTGTCGATGAAGTCTGGATCGTTCCCGTCATCTTCGCTGGTTGTTAGGTCCTCATCTTCTAGAACGTTGAGGATATCCTCCTCTGTAAGAAGTCTTTGGCCTCTTTCGTGGCATCCCTCTAGCACGACAGATGTTTCGATTTAGACAACATTCTACCTATAAATTTTCTGTTTCAGCTCCTGAAAACGAAAAAATTGGAGTTATTCTACAGAAATAAACTAAAAAGGGCTAAGTAGAAACCTAAACCTTTCCCTCTCAGATGTAGATCACATATGCCACTAGAAACTTGGAAGGTTCTCAATGAATGAGCCCGTTCTCAAAATTTTGCAATAACTGGTTTAAAAATCAGCACATGTTAAGAGCATATTTCAAGGATTTTTCCGATTCATTAAGACTCCCAAAGTATTAGGAAAATATCGAAGTGTTACAAATGAAAAATAATTGAGATCACAGTAGAGACTGTTAAACGAAAACAACTTTTTGTTGTGTTTTGAAATACAGCAACTTATTCCGCCTGGTAAAGGGCACTGCATCAGCTAAAGTCGCGCCAATTTTACGTTATAATAAAAAAATAGCGTAATTTAATTATTTTGATATTTTTTTCTGATGCATTTTCAATTGTCAATCACAATATTCCTCATATATTTAAACACAAACGACTTTATCTTTTTAAAATATACCTAAAAATTAAATTCTAGCCTGGTACCATTTTAAATAACTTAAAACAAATGTCATTGTTCTCTAAAAAGCTTATAAAAATTAAACTTAATTTCTCAGGTAAGCCACAAAAAAGTTAAACAAACTGCAGGGTGGGCTCTGTCGGACCCCAGAGCCCTGTATCTAACCTTTAAGTGATTTTAAGATGTTCTTTCATCAAGCTCTAGAGCTCAACTGGTCCGAAGAACACACGTGATTTCAGCCTCCTGTCTATACCCGGTGGTACGAGATAGATAAAACACTCTGCGCTGGGGTCTAATAGACCCCACCCTTCCAATTAAGTGTTAACCAAATCAAAATAGCCCAAGTGTATATAATTGGCACTTGTTGGAACCTTCAGTCCTGTTTTTTTTTCAGATAAATATCCTTTCTTGTTTCTTTTCTTTTTGGTTCTGTAATTATCCCCTTTCTCCTTTGTGGTAATTATTAATTTTCTTTTAATATTGGCTACGCCATTTGGCTACGCCAAATAAATTAATATTGGCTACGTAGCTTTCTTTCACTGCGTAGGCACTTAAAACCACGAGGCTATACGGGTGACTCACCATAGGTAAAAGTTATTTTCAGATCATGGTTGCAGCGGCAGCTGCAACCTAGTAAAGAGCGAACCACAGCCCATAGTAGTCAAAAGTCGAAAATACATGTTTTCAAAAAAACACGTCTAGTGCAAAAAAATTGCCATCTAACACTAAATCAGGAATGGTAACTATTGTTTCAGTTAATCTTAGAATTAAAAGCTTAATGCGAAAAAAAAATTATGGTGATTTCAAAAAAGAGCCTGAAACCCTTGAAAATGGCGTCAAATCGAAATAAAAAGTGCACCATTGGAATCAGCATGGTCGAAAACTTTTTGTAGGATAATTACAGTCCTCCACCTTGAACACCAAGGAAAATCACTTTTTTGCATGGGTATCACTGATCTGCCTCCCTTTTTTCTTTTTTTTTCTACAAGGGCTAGGGGGTGGCCAGAGCATCATAGAGAGGTGTGTAATAGCTCATTCGAAAGGGAATTAAATTTGTAAGTGCCCTTTTTAAGTTACCAAAAAGATTGGAGGGCAAATAGCCCCCCCTCCCTACAGTTCCCTCCCCCACAACTAGTTCTATAAAAATTTTGAGATAGCCATTTTGTTTAACATATTTCAAAGGTCCAATATAGATGGTTTTGATGATGATATGGCCCTCCATAGTCCCTGGGGAAGGTCTTTATGTGGTATCGGTCGTATCGATATCAAGCGTATCGGTATCGTGCGTATTGGTGTCACATGGATCGTGTCGGGAATATCGGATCCGCTGTTGTTTTTTTCAGTCATTTTCTAGGCTAATTTTTTAAAGTATGTCCCGGCAAGGTATCATGGTTGTAGCGGCAGCTGCAACCTAGTAAAGAGCAAACCACAGCCCATACTAAACAAAAGTTAAAAAACGCGTTTTGAAAAAAATTCCCTAGTGAAAAAAAAAATCCCATTTGACACTGACCGAAGAACGTTAAGTATTATTTTGGCTCGTCTTAAAAGTAAAAGTTTAATGCGAAAAGAATTTTATGGTGATTTCGAAAAAAGCCTCACACCCCTCGAAAATGGCGTCAGATCAAAATGACAAGTGTACCATTGGAACCAACATGGTTAAAACCTTGTACAGGGAAGTTTCAGTTCCTCTCCCTGAACAACAAGGAAAATCACTTTTTTGCATCGGTAGCACTGATCTGTCTCCCGGTTTTTTTTTTTGTTATTTTTTTTGTTTTTCAACAGGTCTAGCGGGCTACCAGAACATCATAAAGAGATTCTCAATGACTCATTCAAAAGCTATTCCTCATATCTACGTGCTTTAAGGTATAAGGAAATATATTTTTACTTTGAAATAAATTGAGCTTTCTTGTCTGCAAAATGAACACGCAGAAATGTATGTACAAAAATTATCTTTTAACTTTTACAGTTGTTTTTTTTAATACATTTTTTGTTTGTTTCTTTAAAGTAAAAGCCAATTGCAAAAATATTAAACTCACAAAAATTAGGAGGAGGGGTTAAAATGTATTTTCAAAATCTAAGAGAAGAATTTCGTTTTTTTTTTCAATAAACAAGCAAAAATAAAGGTATTTTGTACAATTTAAGCGGAAGTGATAAATAATTTTCATGGGGGAAAGTGCCCCCCCCCTTCTCTAGTGACACTAATGCCTAGCGAGCCCTTTTTCCTTATAAGGTCCCCTTGGCCCAACAATTTACGGTTGTAAGTTTCAAGCTGTTCGCAAAAAATTCTTCAGCCCTTTTTGGAGGAACCAATTTTTTTTTCTATTTGTTTGTGCAATTAAACCCTCTTGGACCAAAGATTTAAGTCTTTTGGTAACTAGAAGAAATCTTTTGCGCAATTTTGGGTCTCACTGTGAGGAGGAACTTGCATTCAAACAAATTTTCTTTTAAACTGCATTCTTCTTGGCTGAAGAATTTCTGGCTGTAAGTTTGAAGTGCAAAAAGTTGTTAGGCCCATATTTTTGCCATTAACACACACCCTTCTTCCCCAGTGAAAAATTGGATCATTTTAGGTCATAGAGCAATGCCAGAAATTTTTCAGCCAATACCATACCCAAAATCAAACATGCCCTCCTTTTCTACTATAGAAAATATAAAAAATATTCGTAAAAAATTAAATTGGTATCTCAAAATTTTTATTGAATAACATTTGGGATTACAAGCTTATCAAAAGAAAGGCATCAGTGAAAAGCTTCTAGAAATGGATCATGAGACCAATCGCTTTATTACCTATTGTTGCAATTACTGAATATATAGCCTGAAAAGGATTTTTAAGCTATTTACCAGTAGAGATGCCCCTATTGACACGATCACGCACCCCTGCTGCCACCTACAACTTTTTTTACATAATTTATGCATGTTTTTAGGGATTGTGTCAGTTAGAATTTGAAAAACATGAATTGCGTGAGATTTATTGATGGTTTTCATGAATTTTCTCCGTGAAAATGAAAAAACAGAGAGTTTATCGCATTCATGTCTGTTTTTAATGACGGTTAAGTGTGTTGTGTTTTTGACGTTTTTATGGATTTTGTCAGTGAGAATGAAAAAACTGGAAATGTCTCACTTCCATGGACTATAGAGTCATTAGGGAGAACGCGGGGTCAATGGGATCAATGTTATTGTTGTTGTTTTGGGCACGCGATAGAGTCATCAGAGAGAACACGTGGTTAATGGGGTCAATATTGTTATTGTTGTTTTGGGCACGCGATAGAGTCATAAGGGGGAACACGTGGTTAATGGGGTCAATGCTATTGTTGTTGTTTTGGGCACGCTCTCAGCGAATGCCAAGGTCAATGTTGTTGTTGTTTCCGAGCCAACTTTCTTTTCTGGTCAGTCTAGAGTTGGCAGTCAGAGTGAAAGGATTGAAAAATGAATAAATTTGAAAAAGAGAGAATGAGATCAAATCTAGTATTTATGGAAAAAACATTTGATTTTTGATGGCGATTTTCTCACCATTTAAAATAATCCCCATTAGATTATTGTATGAAACTTTTAAAATACGACTCAAATGCTTATACTCAATTCAGTGATTTCTTAATCACGACAAGGCAGATTGATATTATGAATATACCTTCATTGCCAATGTAGATGGCTCCTCCATCAAAAGAGGCAACGTCACAGAGCTACTCCTCCCCCCTTTCCTACAATTTGAATTTATCGAGCGAAGACGATCAGTTTCGTTTTAGCTGTGAGAGAGTTGACATCGGAAACCAAAAAATGTTCTATATATGCCCATTATGCATGTACACTCTTGGCAGTTGGACTCAATCCGAGAATTGTAAAATTATTGATGACTATAGTGAAATGTGTAAATTATGTAATCCTTGCTAATTACATAGAAGCTTCGCGGCACAAATTAAAGGATGTAAGTCATGTCATCAGGAGGTGTGTGGCTCTCACCCTAGCGGGGACCTCTGCTCCAATTTTCACCATGATAAATGCGATCAGTGGGAGAATACTTACCCCGCTATGATTGGAAAGAATCCTAAACGTGATTTTAGTTTATTTCTACGAGATTGGTATCGTCGTGGATTTAAATTATTCTGGGAAGAGGAATCTGGTCTACGAATAAACTGTTGGGGTAACAAGACAATTTGGCTTCTACGTCATCGCTGTGACGACACTGCCTACTATGACTATAAACCAAGTGATTTTTACTTGGCAGTCACCGAATGTGATTCACCACTTGAAAACACAGTATGTGATATTTCTTCAAATAGACAGATTGAAACTCGTGACTTTCATAATATGAATGCAAATAGTATCATTGACTGTACAAAGAGATATGACAAGAGTGAAGTTACATTGTGCTACAGAAAATGTGACCCTGACTTTGCAGGCAATCAAGATCAATATACAGTGAATCCAAATGATTTACCAGCATTAGTGGTTCACGACAGTTGCCTATACACCGATGAAGAAATCTAAAAGTGAAGATTTAAAGACATTGTTGTATATATATACATTTTATTAATAAACAAATTCACAAACATTTTTAAAGCACTTTACACTTAGGGCACTAAAATCAATATTAAATACGCATGCAAGTATATTTTCGACTAGAATGTCGTTCAGACGTGGATTGTCACCATAAATGTGGAGAAACTGCTTGTAAGTATAGCTACGATATCGGAACGCAAAATATAGTAACGCATGGAAGCCACAGCTTTTAGTCGTTAGATCCTGCACCCTCTTTCGATTTTGAATAATAGTTTTATTACTGCTCTCAATATAGTTGCTGATGTGAGGTGTGTAGAATGTATAGGGTAGGCCAAGAGGATCAAAAAATTTGATATTTTTTACTGTTTGAAAGATGCACAGCCAATGATCCGTCAGAACCGTCGACGGACTGATATTAACAATAATCAAAGTATTGTTCGCACTTTGAATTTTTCCAAGATAGTCTGAGGGTAGACAATAGGATTTGTACTGGGACATATAGGGATCCATATTAAATGCAATGATTATTTGACTGGTATTCATGGCACCAAGTCTAGTAGAACACTGCCTTCGGGAGTGATTTTCCGGTAGGTTTGAAATTGATTTAGTTAGATTAGTGCAACACTCTCAGACAATGGGTTGGCAAATGTACACTTTAAACGCACATTCCCTGTACGTACTATACTCATATCCTGCGTGCCAAAAAAATCCAATACAATGATACCATGTGTTTTAGAAAACATTTCTTCGGTTATACCATTTTCAAATAGTTGCGAATCATGATCTAGGGTTTGCATGGTCAGCTCATACAATGTTCTATAGGATTTATCAAAAGATAGATTGTAGAGTGGGATACCGTTTACTTTGCACACAAGAGATGAAAGTCCAAACATTTCAAATTTATGTGGACATCCAGTCCACGATCCTATTGCACTGGCGCTTTTTACAAATGCCAAAGTGATTTTTGACGGAATTTCGCCATTGTTAATGGATAAGTCAGTGAAGGTGCGTGACCCCATGGCTATATGATGTTGATTGTTGATTGTATGAGGAACAAGTAGTTTAATATTATTTCCATTGGCTCTCAGTTTTTCCATGGCCAAAGCAACAGAACTCATAACCTGCTGTTTGCGCACATGAAGTATTGCTGAGGTGAGGGAGAGACTTACATCGGGATTGGCAGCAAGTTCTTTTCTCAATATGAAATTAGATAGGTGCAAGCGTCAATTTTATATCTACTTTAACATTGGGCGGCAGCCATTGGGGTATATTAAATATTTCATGATATATTTTTCCAACTAGATGTAATTCACTAGTTGTAGCATTTTTAAGTGCATCTGTAGTATCAGTATTAGTAATATATTCATATCCCTTGGAGGCGCCTCTCAATTCCTTACATGACTTGGGTGTCATCAACAAGAATTGCGTATAGCCTTCTATAGTTTGAGAGATTGTTGCTAGTGCTCACCAGCTTGCCATTGATGTAGACACTAATTTGACGAAATAAATTATGTAGTATACAATTTTCATAGGATATCCCATCAGCTCGAACTGGCATTGTATTATCGGATTTCCGGACTTTCATTTGTAAATCTATAAATGTCGAAGACATGTCCATAAAGTAGTCTTCATTGGAATAAATTTGAAAGTGGATATTATCGGAGAGGGGTTGTAGCGGATTGAATTGTTCATAGTATCCATGCTTGACACTCACATCAACATTTTCAGCATTGAATAGATTCAATGAGGCGGTGATTGAAGGTTGAGAATCCTTATGCGGCAGGTAGGACATCTTAAGAGAAGAAATCTAGTTTCGATCTAACAATTCCCTTCCTGGAACTTCTGTTTGCACAACGCTTCGGCTTTTTCCTTCTTTTCTTTGAAAAAAGGGATGTCTTACGTTTCCGTCCTGGGTAGAGATTGATGAGGGATGCGCTGTTTCTTAGCGTTTTTGAACCTTCACCGAATTGTTTCAGACTCTTGCCAAGGGTTCGTGAGCTAGACTAATATTTTCCTTAGCACTTTCCTTTAATTAATTAACAGAGCCCGAACTATATAGTCTACAGGCTGCAAAGTCTGTCGCAGCCGGTACAAGATATTTTCTAGCCAGTGGTAGTGAAGAGTGAAACAGCTTAGCAAACCAGCTACCAAGACCATAGCCAGACATTGACGAGCGACCCTTGTAATAGTCCATTCCATTGCCCTATTGTCTTGGGCCAAGAGTATTAACATAGCAGTCAATATCAGGACAAGTGAATACCACTTTTCTATTAGACATCTTGCTGTTGAACGATGGGACGAAAATGACATGTAATCACAGCCAAACCTTTTGAAATTGCTATTGGATCACCCAATTCAGTTCTTAATGTTAACTGACAGAGTTCCAAATAGGAAGTGTTTACTGGAATATACTGAAGATGCTTTATATTGTAGTGATGAATATGTCCATGATTGGTTTTTCGTTCAAAAACTCGTAGGAGGGGGACAGTTGAATTACCAACACGAGATGTTTCCACAAATGAAGCGTAGAGAAATATACAAGTATCTGTGGAGAAGGCAGGCGGGTAATCAGCAAAAATGAAATTTGTGTTTCCGGCACCTTTACCGTTGATTATATTGAGCTTAAAGCCGAGAACATCCTTTAGGTTATCATTGAGAATAACCTTTTGATTGGCAATAGGGGAAATAATGTAGATCTTGCCCTCCTCCTTTGAATAGTTGAAATAAAAAGCTCCTTTCTTACGGGCGGAAATTCTTTTATTAATAGAACGACAAAAATCATTCATACAGGTGAGTTCTTCATAGGGTAATACAACATATGGATAATCCAACCAATTGATTTTTTTAATTTGTTCTTGATCACCCGGTGATGGTGGCCAATCATACGGTCTGATTTTTATTTAATATTTACGATCTTTTCTCAGGATGCCGGAGGTATTTTTGAGAATTCAATCAGCAAGAGCCACTTCATACTTTCCCTCGAATTTAATGGTGGGGGAGAGTTTTGTCCAAAAATCACTTGTTTTATTCAAGTCATTGTAGAGAGGATCAGAAACATTGGACATGAAAGTCACAAAGAAATTATTTGGCATTGTTAATATCTTCAGCACTGACCCAAGAATCAAAATCCGAGTTGTATCCTAGCCAACGAACAAGTAACTGTTTCTTGCCCCTACGAGTACGACTCTTTAATATCCTTTCAATTTGATAAATTTCGCTAGTGTGTCTAACTTTTTGCAATTAACATTCGTAAAAACCACCGAGAATTTCATCATCTCTGGTGCCTCCTATCCGATAAGTTATGGGTACAGTGTCTATGATTTTGGACACTTTCAAAAGTTCGGTGCTCCATAAATAGTTCCCCTTTTCAAAAATATTCCTAGTTCTACTAATTCAAAAAGTATCGCCAACATTGAATTTCTTTTTCTTCTTCTTCTCATTGTCATTGGAGTATTGCTTTAGAAAAGCATCAAATGTATTCTCACTGTAGTGAACATCCCGAGGGCTAGAGTTGGACAGAGATCGATGTGGTCGATGGTTGTATATCTGCATGATTCTATCTAAATCATTAATAAAAGCGCATGTATTTTTCAGTGCGCAATAACTTGAAATTAATAGAAGAATATTTCTTATTAATCTTTCAGCCAATGCATCTTTTATTGTACTATGATTGTGATAAAGTTTCGTATTATATTTCAAAAGAACCCTTTGCACCTGGGGATTAACAAATTCACTACCACGATCCGATTGAATTTTTTTATAGGAATCCTGTTCAAGAATACTTTCAATGGCCCGAGCAACTTCAACACCTCTCTTTGATCGCAGTGGAATGGCATAGGCATAGCGACTAAAGATACTGATTGCCACCAGAATATATTTGTAGGGTGCATTGTGACGTCGTTGAACTGCGTCTAAAGTTAAAAGATCCATTTGCATTATATGCAGAGGGAAAAAGGCTTTAGTTTGACGATATTGTTTACTGCGAAGTCTATGATTCCGATGTAGTGTGTAACTTGGTTCATTTTCTAGATAATCTTTTGCATTTTTCAATGTGGTGCCGGAGACAGCTCTAGAATGCGTTTTGGGAGAACTTAAACTCCCCGCTTCACCAACATTTTCATACACACCTTTCAAAACTTCATCCATTTTGAACGTAAACACGTAGTGTAATGTCCACTCCCCTTTTGCACACTGGAGGGCGAATCAATTCGTCTTCGCCTTTGACTAGCAACCACAGGTGTTGTAAAATCAGTGGTGCTAGTATCTTCAAATATTGAATCTTCTTCTTTATTAAATGGTGGTGTTGGAGGACTATATTCTCTTAGTTTATTTAGAATTTGCTTATTGCCAATAAGACTTTTGGGAAATTTTGATACAATTAGAAAGATGTATAGATTATCGTCCACGGATAAGAGTCCTTTACGAGTCGTCACCATATCACAAATTAAATCAACTAGATTATAACTTTTTCCCCGAATTATAATTCGTTTCCCTGTGCTGTCGACTTGAACTTGATCGCCAGATTCCAACACGAGATAAGATAATACTCTTTTACTCTGTTCCCGATAGGACAGGGGCAACAGGTTCCCAATTTTCAACACAATTGAATTCAATTCCTTCTCCTTTGATTGTGCAGAATCTTGAGATGTTTCTTGTTTAGAGGTATAGGCAACGGGTCTCTCGCGATAAGGTATATGTTTGTCCATACGTCGCAAAGCATCTTGGAGTAAAAGCAGTTTTTTATCATCGGCAATATTCTCATCATTTATGAATTTGTTTAGATTGTCTTCAAAATGTTCGACGGGCGAGAGGACAAGTTCAAATGATGTCAATTTATAGGGTTTTGCCATTCTCTAGAGTAAACTGTTTACAAGTCCCGAGATTATCGGTATTTAAAGTGTGAAAAAGCTACCGCCTGCTTGAAGGAGCCGATTTCTTTTAAATTTGTTTCCCTTATTTTTACAAACCAAGGCACGTACAATGGAACGATGGTGCTTTGTCTGTTGTCTAACGCCATCAGGCAGTTGAACATTGCCCTCGGTCAAATTTAAACAAAGTTCAGATATTAGATTAATGAAATCATTGTCGACACCATGTTTAAGTATAGCCTTCCTAAGCAAGAGTTTTGAAGTGCTTAAAACGGAAAATAAATGCCGTTGTTCGTGTAGTTTCTTCAGTGTCATGATAGCGACTAATAGCCTTTTCTACTATTCACTGGAAAATATACTGTAATTTCATTGTCAAAAATGTCGGTGACTAATCAATGACCCTCGGGCGTGCTCTTATTAATATCCAATAAATTTCAACCATAGGGGTTGCTAGTTGCCTGTGTTTCCGCTTACAGTATATTTTTGGGAGGACGAGGTTTTATGTTCTTTTTGTGAGCTTTTCGTAAGAAATAGACGCGCACAACTCGATACATGATATAGATAGTACAATTCAAAGCAAGGTTTACGGACATTTGCTCTGATGAAACAGATTGTGTACAACTATGGTTACGGAAATGTGTTCTTGATGAGACCGAACAGTATCAATTGCAACATTTCCTGTAAGAAGTGTTCAATGGATTCAGCTAAATCATCAATTATCAGCCATGATTTCGGTTCAATAATACTGAATACATCAAGTCCTCTTATGAATTGTATTGGTATGGCTGTGGTAATAGCTTTTATTTTATCATAGAACTCTTGCCAAATACTATAGCAATAGTAGATTTTTTCGGTTTTTCGAAAAACATTTTATCACAATTTTGAATTATTCCAGTTAACAGCGTTGTTTTTCCCGACATTGAGGGACCACACAGAAACGATTTGAAGGGCGTTTCAAATTTATATCTGTTGCCGACAGTGGTTGGACTATAAATAAATGTATATCATATATGTTCAATGACTAAGTAGTAATTTCCCTGTAGATCTATCTATTCAAGAACAAAAACAATAATTCATGGCAACATTTATTACAGCAATATGAACACTTGTTCAACATGAACACTCTATTTGTTCAACATGAACAATGATGACACTTTATAAATAAACACTTTTGTCCATTAACACTTTTTGAACATCAACGCTTTTCTATACAACACTTTTCTATACAACACTTTTCTATGAAACAACAAAATACACTTGGAACTAGCACAGTTGAACATTACAGTGAATGGTGGCCCCCCCACCCTCCGGGAGCCGGCCTCGGGCCGGGTCCCCCACCCCCCGGGCGCCGCGATGGAAAAACACTAGTTGTCGTCACAGCTAAAGGTTAGGGGTGGTGGTTAGTGCTTGGGCTAGAATAGTTGGATAGGTTAATTTATGAAAGGTTGAGTGGTGGTGGTTAGTGCTTGGGTTAGATTAGTTTATCCAGACCAAGTTGATTACGATAGTCTACGCATTCAACTTGGTCTGAAATACGATAGTGACCATGAGGCAGGACACTCACACAGTTCTCGAGCACATAAACCTTGTCAGATATACATGACATTGCATTTTTTTCTACTCTCACAGTATAATTTCTATACTGTAGAGAGCGAATTGCAAGCACTTGTGCTCTTGGCACTAGGCTACTTTCTACACAGTCTTTGTACACGCTCATGTTAAAATTGCTCTTTACAAAGTGTGTAGGCACCCCTTTACATGTCTTCTTTTCATCCCCACTATGTGTTTCCACGCAATAGACTTTGGGACCCGGGAACACCCCCCTGGATATCAAATCACTCCCCGTCTCTGATTTTAATTTTAATAGTTGGTTGGGGGCTTGACGTTTCACCAGCTCGGGGTAGAGGGATGGATTCCAGTTGGTGAAATCCATCCGCGAGCTGATGTGCACCCCATTTTGCAAATCACCCAATAAATCTTCAGTCCCATTTACCTTTAACAGCAGAGAATCTGTATCCCCATAGTAAACTTGAACCTCCCCCTCCCGTGGCTATTGCACCTTGAACACATTGTAAAAGAACGACAACATGAGCTTTTTTGAAATTTCTAGTAGTGAACTACCTCCTGCAATATTCTTGTTCAGTACTACATTTCGCTTTTTCCTGTGTAGAAGAACCATGCCGGCCTCTATGCTCGTGAATGATGTAAAATTAGGGTCGGCAATAATTCGTGCACACTCTAGAGGGTCAGTCACGACGTCACAGCGAGATCTGTTACGTACGCTTTCACACATTTTGCCAAACGCTGAATTTAGAATGAGCTTGTACATTTCCTTCTCTACCTTTGAATTTGCCCTAGAACGTTTATCGACAAAGGTATCGATAAACGTTTTCAAATAAGGTTTCTGATTGAACTGCAGGACCCTATGTATTTTGGTGATTTTGAAACCATTGTTCACCATCCAGCGCAAAAGCACATGGTGAACAACGATATTCTCTTTAGGGTCCAAATCAGCAATGATTTTTTTTGAGGGGGTCCAATGCATCCCCATATCCTCAACCAATGATCGATTGTAGGGGCTCAGTGAGTCCCTGGTCACTGGTCGATTGTACAGGGAAAAACAAAATCTTTGACTGAGTCGTGAAGGGCCAGCGGAATGTGACCGTCAATTTCAAAGAACCATCCTTGTGGTCCGTTTTCCTCGACAGTGTTAATGTCAGGGACCTCACAAAGATTTTCAAGCCCTTGATACTTCCCATATGGCAAAGAGTAGTGGGACATTGCCGAGGGATATAACAAGTTCATGTCCAAGAACACTGCATTTGACTTTACACCGGTGCTTTGTCCGCTCGGATCGGTTGATAAGACGCGGTCCCCGTGAAAAACATACCCTCCCCTCATTGAACGCTCTACAAAAAGGTGTTGATCTACATCTGTGATTAGGCCTATTTCCTCCTGCTAATTTTTAAAATTAAATCCATCACTAAATGGGGTGTAGAAAAATAATATCCTATATCTATCCCGAACTCTGAATAGATCTGGTCTGTATTCTTACAGACTATATCCAACAGAGTTAGAACGTGACTGGCCAAGTACAGTCTACAATAATCCCACCCATTTTTACAATCCCCTTAGCCCACACCTTCTTGGCAAACTCGTACTCCTCGGCTGTGCATTCACTGTTGGTCAGTGAATTGTGAAAAGCTTCAATTGGAGGTAGTTTCTCCTCGCTTAAGCGAGCGCCAGAGCAGTAATAATCATATGCATATACACCTTTGTTGGTTAATAGGTCATACATTTCACTGTCCGGAAAGTGCTGTTTAAGCAAGGGAAAGATATTAAAACTGTCGCTTTTCGGCACTTGAATCAGTTGACCACGGTATTTGGGGAAAAAAATAAAAAACTCTACAAACCTGCTTGTATTTCAGCACGTACGCCATTGATCAACTGCTTGCCTTTTAAGCTAGAGACGCAACAGCTTCTTAGCCGATTTGGGAATGATATTATAGATAAATGAACTATTCACCCATAGACTGTCTACTCCCCCTCCCTCCCTGTGCATACGTGCCAGTGCTGGTAAAATAAATTTAATGTCATAGTTAGAGTTATGAATAAAAACTGGGATAAAAAACTGTTGGCTAACGTTTAATTTACACGATTGATGCGCAACCCCCCTAAAATTACTACCCCCAGATGATATTTCCTGCCACAAGTGATTGTGGTCTCTGACTTTCCCCTTCCCTCTTCTTTTCCCTTTAGTCCCCTTATCCTTCTCTACAAACTCCCCCTTGCATACCCAACATATTTTTTGATTTTTAATCGCGATACGATCCTTTACAGAAAGCACCATTGGATAATGCGTATTTCTCACACGAGAAATAGCGCTATTAGCTGTGCCAATCAGTTTAGTCAATGCCTTGACCATGCACTCATTCTCATACAATGTTTCTACTCTTTTAACAACTGCATGGTGTTATAACTATCTCTTTGCGCATGTGCATAGGACACTGCAATGGCCTGGTGTTCTTTGATACGGTTTGGATATTGGGGATCATTCACATCCACCAGCTTAGCGTCACAGTCTAAAGATATTTTATTGCATTGGAGGAGGGTATTTTGGAAATTTTTAAAACGTAAAATGGCTCTATCCCCTGAAACCGTTTCCACTGTCTGATAACCATACCGTCTACAATGTCTCATGTGATTTTGGAGCTTTAATTCAGTCCAAAATCTTGAGAGGCATGTTGAACAGTAGAAACGGACCCCCTGTTTCTTACCCTCCCCCAGAACTCTACTAATGTCAGTGATAGGGTTAAATTGACCAATTGTATTTGGTTCACTAGGTGGTGTGTATAATAACCATACCCAGTCTTTAACCAAATCAACTGACGGGCCCCTTACAGGGAAAACCACCCCCTTCTTTTTAGAACGAGTTCCATCTTCAAATTATGTTTCGTATTGTACCACAGTAACGCCGATATTTAAATGTGCATTAGCCCTTTCAAAAATGTCAATGGATCTTAGTGTTACTGGATATTTTCCTTCTAAGCATGAAAAATCTACAACTGGGAAATCGGACCCTTTCTTCCCATGTACAGCCCAGTGATCTAAATTCTTCTTGGTAGCGTCACGAGCTAGCGGCTCGAATGCTGAGATGAAGAAAGCATACAGGAAACATTTTTGACCTATTTAAAGGCAAATATTCCTAACCCCTTTACAGCCCACTTGATCTTGATTATATTTTAAAACTATGTCACTTTCCCCACCAGTCCCCCATCTGCAAATACACTCTGTATGAATGTGAAAAATTTGATCACCAATATTTTAAACGAATCGCTATCAAGACCCATTTCAAGGTTAATTAAATTCCTGAATAGTTATAATCGAGTTCAATGGACCCTAGCAGAAATCATCCTAGACCTACTCCAAATTTAAATAAACAATATGCAACAAGGAATTTACGTAATTATAATACACTTCACTGTTTACCTCATTCAAATAAAAAATCTTTAAAACGACTGAAACCTTCATTGAATCCCTACCCCCCCCCCCACAACTGAATTCAGTTCTCCAGCAGTGCACGAATTTTATCTACATAAGCATGCACTATTTCTACAGGATCAAAAACAAAATTTCCCCCCATACGTGTATTAAAGGGATCCCCAAACGTTGCAGTGAAAACAACTATATTATTCAATATTGTATTGGATAATTGAAAATCGGGGAAAGATGTACCCCCTCCCCCAAGTTGTTCAACAATATTCGGGCCATGTTCCACTTCATTCGATTGAAGTGGAAGTAGGTAATCAGTGGGGGATAGAGGAGGGTTCCCAGTAAAATCCTCTAAAAGCTGCAAAATCTTCGGGCTCAAGTCCCGCTGTTCAACTATGCTAGGTTCTGCATTAAAAAAATCATTTAAATACTCATCAATATTGAAAGGTGTTTCAATGATATTATCCCATGTTTCGTTATCTTGAAAGTCCACTGCCTCTTCTTCCCCCTCTTCACTAGACGGCGAATATGGGACCAATGCACCAACCTATAAATGAAAAATAGCTTATTTTCAAATCATCCCTACTGTTAAAATTACCATTGCATAGTAACATTGGGTTAATTCAACTTAACGACAATCTAAGATATGACATAGAATGTGACATTTTTTTTTCGCGGCGCATCCCCTGCGGCGCATCCTGCAGCGCACCCCCTGCGGCACGCCCCCCGCGGGGTGCATCCTGCGGCACTTTCCTGGCCGACGGCGCATCCCCGCGGCACTTCTCGGGCCCGCGGCGCTTCATGCAGCGCCTCCCGCGGCTCTTCCCAGTCCCCTTTACATACTGCTTATCAAAATTTTTCTCTAATTCTCGCGCGAGTGTTCCAGGCTGGAACCGTTAGCTTGAATTCCCCTCACTAAAATAGAAATATTCAGTGTAAATTAGAACACCAATATGTGACAAAGGGAATAATATCTCTTAAAACTATGTGAATGGAAATTAAAAGTTCTAGTGCGCTTTTTAAGTAAGCATTTAGATTAGAGGACAACTAGCATCTCCACTTTTCAGCATTTATTATTTTTGGGGGTATAACTTGTTTCGCTCTTACATAGAATTCTAATATCCTAATTTGCAGACAATTCACAGCTAATACAACAGAATTATGTTAAAAGCATTGAAAAGCCTAGACTTGGCGGCCTAACCGTCGCTAATGATAGAACAGGAAAAGGGGATGAAACAGATCTATTTATATGCTTGTGTGGAGAGCTTATGTCAAGGATTAAAGCAAGATAATATTCAATTGTGAACGGAATTGCATTTTGAGTTTCAATGGTATATAAACTATATGTGAAGCGATAGCAACAGAGAAAAGAGTGGTTTCTTTGCAAAAAAATTACATTTAGATATGTAATAGAGGGTAATATCTCGCTGCGATAAGTTTATATTGGGATTGAAAAGGACTGAAAAATGAATAAATAGATAGGTAGGAAAAAATGCTTACATTTGCATAATCCGTCTGGGCTTAAGTGCCCGAAGGACCAGGTAGTGCATGTTGGAGGGCGGAGGGACTGGTGACGTTAATTTTTTTCGCGGCCGGGCCAGCAATATCATATGGCTGTGCAGTTGGGACAGCTTCTGAGGCCCTTGAAAAAGCTTGCGTAGGTGGGGCAGGGGCTGGTACAGACGGCTGCACTTGGGCAGGCAGTGTGGAGCTGGGGGGTTTCGGCCGACGAGCATATTGTATAACTGAGGCTCGATTAAGAGTGGTTTGCATAGATGGCTGCACTTGGGCAGGCAGTGTGGAGCTAGAGGGTTTTGGCCAGCGACCATATTGCATGACAGTAGCCTTCGCAGGGGGTGCATTATTGCCCCTCGCTCTCTTAGCAGGTGGTGGCGAGGAGCATTCTTCGCTATTTGCGTCAGACATAGGTCTCATCAATGTAGGGACCGCAAATTCCTCATAATTTGCCTTAAAGAAGAGAAGAAAAAATCAAATCAAAATAATTTCTCCCTTTTTAAAGAAAGAAAGTTATTAACTATAATTTTGTTTAGAAAAGTATTTATCTCATTTTAGTAAAGCAAAAAAAAACCATATTCTCCCCCCCTAAATTTAGGAAAATTAACCCACCCTAGGTCTACCCTCTCATTGAGTTAATCATGTGTTTTATTCAAGCGAAAGGCATATCTTACTACCTTTTATTAAATTGTTATAGATAAAATCACTAAATGAAGAAGAAGCAATTAAGGTAAGAAACAATTATCTTTTCTATTTCTAATAAAAGTGCTAACCCCCTCTCCCAACAAAAATCCTAGATTCACATCCGGGAATATAAAAGAAACTTTATTGAAAGCTTGAAAAAATTAAAAACGTGTCTAGAGACGCATCGCATATATTTACACATTAGTTTTCTGGTCAATGGGTGTACATGTCTACACACAGAATCCCCCCTTACTTTTACGTAATTTACTTTACAGCGAAGCTGTTAGAATTGATGGCATTGTCCCCCTCCCTTTTACGTAAGGCACTTTACAACGAAGCTGTTAGAAGCGATGTATTGCCCTCCCTCCTTTTACATAATGTTCTAAATATATTGTTAGTCTTAATTTGAAAATAATCTGTTTCTCTACTTCCATACAGGTTACGAATCCACAATCTAATTATTGCTTAAAATCGTTTTAATTTGACAACCAAAACAAACCCTTTGGCTAGACCGATACCGTGAACACACCGGAAGAGGGGATGACTAGCTAATTATATGCTTGTGCGGAAATGTATTGTCAAGTTAGCGGCTTAATAGCTAAGAGATAGACAGAAGTTGATAAGGCTTACAGAAAAAACAAATTTATCAAAAAGGTATTTCTTTTTGCAGTGGTTAGGTATTTGACTGTAAAAGAATATATTTACTTTTTGCATTGAGTATGGTTTGTTGGGGGGGGGGGATTTAGCTGGAAATATAGTGGGAAGGAATTTATCGAAATGGTATTTCTTTTTGCGAGAATTTGGGATTGTAAGACAATGGGGGGGGGGAGGGGTTAGGTTTTGAGGGTAAAGGAATATATTCACGTTTTCTAGTGACTATAAAGATTGTATGGTTTGTGGGGGGGGGGTTTGAGGGTAAAGGAATATATTTACGTTTTCTAGTGACTATAAAGATTGTATGGTTTGTTGGAGGGGAGGGGGGTTTGAGGGTAAAGGAATATATTTACGTTTTAGCTGAATATACTAGAGGGTGTCCAAGGAAAATAAAAAGTGGAATTTAACGAAAAGGTATTTCTATTGGCAAGAATTATACTTGTAAAAACAGTGGGGGGGGGGTTTGAGGGTATAGGAATATATTTACGTTTTGCGTTGAGTATGGTTTGTGTGTGGGGGGGGGGTTGAGGGTAAAGGAATATATTCACGTTTTAGCTGAATATACTGGAGGGTGACCAAGGAAAATTCCTTTGAAAATAAAAATGCACTTACATTGCTAATTGCGGCTGCCAAGGCCTCAAGCTCATCAATTATATCAATTGTTCTATCCATTGTGTCACAATACTTTCTGATAATTGAATCACATTGCATGCCTGTTATATACGAAATCTCAAGGTCAAATTGTTGATGTAAACAAAGCCCTCTGATTGGCTGAGAAGAAAACACGTGATCTAACTGTTTCCCGGAAACACATAGCATTTGGCTTGAATAACAATAACAAATACTGTTACCTTGGAAACTCATAACATCTAGCTTGAACAACAACAAGAAGGGAGTCACAAAGTTCCTGTTTTTCCATTCTCACTGACAAAGTCCATAAAACCATCAAATAATCAACACTCATAACCGTTCGTGAAAACAGACATAAATGTGACAAAGTTCCTGTTTTTTCATTCTCACTGAGAAAGTCCATAAAACCATCCATAAATGTGACAAAATTCCTGTTTTTCAAATTCTCACTGACAAAGTCCATAAAAACATGCATAAATTATGTAAAAAAAGTTGTAGGTGGCAGCAGGGGTGCGTGATCGTGTCAATAGGGGCATCTCTACTTTTACCTAGAGCCCTTCCTTGCCCCCGGGGTATCAGTTTTTGATGAACTTGAACAAAACTTGAATTCTGAACTTTATAGAATTTATGAGAAGAATGTTTCAAACTGGAAAAAACGGCTAAAAATTTAAACCGAATCAGTGGTGTTTTATTTTCCACCCCTACAGCAAAAGAAAAGTAAGCTCAGACCAACATTAATCGAGACAAGCCTACGGCTTACTTTGTTTTGTTTTTTGTTTAAAATAAATATAAAATTATTTTTTTTACCTAAATTAAGACAGATTGACAATTTCTCTACTAAATGTAATCTGTATGCTTGCTTTCTGCAGGAATGAATTTAGAGAATTCATTTTGTTTAGCCTATTAACACGTCAGATAAGACTTATAAGTCTAATTTATCGAAAAAGTTGATATTAACAAACTTATGGTGATTAAGTTAAGTGAATTAACAGCATAGGCTTATTTCAATAAAAGAACGAGAAAAACTGTTTCAGTCAAGAAAATATTTTCCTTGCGATTTCAATAAATGATTTGATGGAAACATGGCTTAAAAAATTGTGTTACCATGTAGTTGATGATGGCTGAACGATATAAGATTACAGTTTTCTATACGTTTTGAATGACTGTCAACATTTTAATCATAATTACCTATCCCCTTAAGGTGTTTTAGTTTCTTTCCTCTCTTTTTGTTACATTTATTTTTCGTTGAGAGAGGGATCTTGCCTAAACTTAAAAAAAGAAAATCACTCTACTTTCCTCATTTCTGATTACACATAGGGAGATAAACAGCATTTTCCACTTTTTCTTGCAACTCTACAGATGGAAAGTGGATTTTCGTCTTTTTTCTGCTGGTACCTTAGGTATTCGGTCAACCTGACTTAAGAGGGCTGCTTTCACTCACAACCAATAAGAAAACTTTAATTTATTAGTTCCCAACTGTTTATCGATGGTCCGAAAGTACAATACCCTTTTGGGAGCAACGGCGGTTCTGGCCTCTCTTGCACCCGGAGCAAAAACTAAATTAAGTCCCTCTCCCCCGTCTCCCAAAAATTTTTAGGTCAAAGTTAAGTTTAAATTTGGATTTATTGACAAAATATTCATATATTGACAAAATTTTTCATTTATCTACATCTAACTCTTCTTACTTTTTATGGGAAAAGACATGGAAAAATGGAACTTCCGATTAAGTTTTCTTACACTTACTGTCAATTACACCTTACACTTTATTTGTTTTTTTTCAATATTGAATAATGTTTTGAACTTACCAGCTCTTAAGGTTCTATTTTGAATTGATAGTGGTTTTTCTCTTCTTATAGTTCCCTACTGTAAAATCTCATCTCTGTGAAGCTCGCAACATGTCAGAGGCACTATGCTAGCGTTGTCAAACAGTTCGTGGTAACGAACTGTAAGTAAGGAGCGACCCGGCTCAATGGTAACCGAAACTCTATAAAACGAGTTTTTGATAGCAAGAGCTACATGAAAAGAATCAGATTTCAATGCTGAATTCAAATATATAATTTTCATCAAGCTTAATCCTATCTATCAAAAGTTAACCGCCTGAGAAAATTTAGCTGATTTTCAAAAAAAGGAGTAAATACCCCTTAAAAATTATAGAACTTCAATAAAAATCTCACCGTCATATTCATCGTATTAGAGAACACTACTGTAGAGGTTTCAAGCTCCTATCTACAAAAATGTGGAATTTTGCTATTTTTGCCAGAAGAAAGATCACCGATGCGTGTTTATTTGTTTTTTTGTTTTCTGTTTTTTTCCCAGTGGTGATCGTATTGACCCAGTGGTCCTAGAATATCGTGGAAGGGCTCATTGAAATGGAAATTAAAAGTTCTAGTGGCCTTTTTAAGTGACCAAAAAAATGAAGGGCAACTAGGCCCCACTCCCACGCTCATGTTTTCCCAAAGTCACCTGATCAAAATTTTGAGATAGCCTTTTTGCTCAGCATGGTCAAAAATATGATTAAAATGTCTTTTAGGGTGACTTTATCCCCCAAAGTCCCCGGGGGGAGGGCTGAAAGTTATGAACTTTACTCAATGTTAACATATAGTATTGGTTATTGGGAAGTATACAGACGTTTTCAGGGGGGATTTTTTTGGTAGGTGGGGGGGGGGTCGAAGTTTTATATCGGAGGATCTTTCCATGAAGGAAGTTTTCATGGGGGAAGGGACATTGCTATGAAGGGGGCGCCGGATTTCCCAGCATTATTAAAGAAAAAGATCGGAAATTAAATAAAAAGAAAGCTTTTCAACTGATTTCAACGGATCAACTGATTGTGATTAAGGGGTCATTTTTAAAGAATTGGAAAAAAATTTGAACTTAAGCTTAAAGAGCAGGGTATTGACTAGGGGGCAAACCCCCTAATATACGTGTTAAAAATTTATGAATATAGAAGTTCGTTACGTAAGTTAATTCGTAAGTTACATAACTTTATTACTAATAAAAACGTTCCTAAATAAAACTAAACAAGTTTAGAGAAATCCATTTAACCAAATAAAAGTAAAATTGATATTCAAATTTTGTTCTAATTATTAATGTACGGTGAGCCAAAATCAAAACCTGCATTAATTCAAAAACGTTCAAAAATTAAATAAAAAAACAAGTTTTTTTAACTGAAAGTAAGGAACGACGTTAAAACTTAAAACGAACAGAAATTATTCCGTTTATGAAGGGGGCTGTCCCCTCCTCAACCCCTCGCTCTTTACGCTAAAGTTGATATTGATGTTTGGATAGAGGGTAAGTTTGAAAGTTTTAGTATAGATTTAAATTTGGGTAGTAGTAAATTTTTGATTAGTATTGTGTATAAGCCACCGAGCGCAAGCTGGGAAGATTTTGGGCGTGGATTTGATCAACTTACGCGTGCGGTGTCTCGGAGAGGTTTAGATTTTATTTTTATGGGTGATCTTAACTTTGATCTGCTATCGCTGAATGGAGTGAATCTTGATTTTTTTAATTTGATGGTTGCTAATGATTTTTTTCCCTTACTTAATATTCCAACACGGGTCACGAGTCATTCAGCTACTCTCATTGACACTATTTTTGCTGGTTCGAAGTATCTGAATCGTAGTTATGCTGATGTGGCTCTGTACCCTTGTTCTGACCATTTTCCAGTTCTCGGAACGGTACCTTGTGTCCGCACAAAAAGAAATGAACGAAAAAAAGTGAAAACTCGATCGTTAAAAAAGAGAACTTACAGAGGTTTGGTGATGAGTTAAGCAGCACTGATTTTAGCGAGATTTTGGAGATAAAATATGACGCTTCTGAGGCACTTGATTGCATGATGGGGATCATACAGCCAATTTATGACAAGACTTGCCCAGTTAAATTTGTGAAACCGCATAAGGATCAACCCAGGAAGCCTTGGATAACTACAGAAATTCTTGAAGCGTCAGATTTAAGAAATCAAGTGTATGTAGATTATTTAAATAGTAAGTGTTTCAAGAAATTGGAAGAGTTTAAAATAATACGCAATAAAGTGAACTCAATGAGAAAGAAAGCTAAAATAGAATATTTTGCTAACGAACTGAGTCTAAATAAGGATAATGCGAGAGGAACTTGGAAGGTTTTAAATGACCTATTGGGAAAGAGGAAAGAAGCTCCACCCAATTCGCTGCTGATTCAAGGAGAAGCAGTGAGTGATGAAACGATTATTACTAATAAATTTACTGAGTTCTTTTAAAGTATTGGTCAAAATGTGCAGGCAGAAGGGTTATTGAATTTTAATAATGATTCCTTGGAGGACGAATTTTTGGATGAAAGAGGAATTGGAAATGAAATTGAGTTTCAACCGTGTACTGGAGATGAAATTCTGAAGGTTGTGAAAAAAATCAAATCTGATTCAGCAGGGACAGATGGAATTAATTTGAAGGCTTTTAAATCAGTGATGTGTTATTTAATACCATGTCTCGTCCACATAATCATTCTTTCCCTGGAAACTGGGGTATTCCCCGATGCGCTTAAGAGGGCAAAAGTCATCCCTCTCCATAAAGGTGGGTCTAAACTAGATATCAAAAATTATAGACCTATATCAATCCTTCCCCTGCTTACAGAAATATTTGAAAAAATTGTGCATAAAAGGCTATATGATTACCTTACGAAAACAGGGATGTTAAGTGAAACTCAGTTCGGCTTTAGGAAAGGTCACTCGACGTTGGACGCCGTGCATTCTCTCTGTGATATTGTAAATAGATGCTTTGAACGTGGTAAAATCCCTTTGACTGTTTTTATTGATTTTAGAAAGGCGTTTGATACAGTGTATTTTAAAATTTTACTCAAACTTCTACAGTCCATTGGAGTTCGTGGTAATTATCTAAAATGGTTTGATAGTTTTTTAAGTGGACGATCTATTCAAGTTGTTTTAAATGATGCATTTTCTTCTCCCTATCAAGTTAAGTGTGGTGTACCTCAGGGATCTGTCTTGGGACCACTTCTGTACCTTGTGTATGTTGATTCAATGCGTTTTTACTTACCGGAGTGTTTTATCACGACTTTTGCGGATGATACTGCTTTGACTATGTCTAGTCGAATGATTGATGATCTATTGTTGAAAGTAAATAGGGCTTTAAAGTCATTTTATGTATTTACAAGTTTCACCCTTTTGTCAGTTAATGTTAAAAAAACTAATTTTATGATTTTTAGGAGAGTTGGTAAGCCTCCGAGTGTTGATGGAGAGATATTTTTTAATGGTAAGCCTTTGTCACAGGTGCATGAGGTGCGTTATTTAGGCTTCCAGCTTGATTGTAATTTGTCTTGGAAGCACCATAGTGATCTTGTTGCAGCTAAAGTTGACAGAGGTCTGGAAATTTTGCGTCGTTTGAAGCATTTTTTACCATTATCGGTTCTTTTATTATTGTATCATAGTATTATTGCGCCTTATATTTCTTATGGTTGTGTCATTTGGTCTAGCAATTTTTATGCGAATTTCAAAAGAGTGAAGATTTTACAAAATAAAACGGTACGTCTTCTTGGGAATTATATAGAAAATGTGAATGATACCACGTCATGTTTTAAAAAATTAAGAGTGCTTAACATTGGTCTGATTCGCGATTACCAAGCTGCTATTTTTGCCTATAGATGTTGGAATGATATATGTCCTCCAGTTTTACAAATTTTTTTTCGCGTAAATAGTTCACTCCACAGGTATGCGACTAGAGAGGCGGAAAATTTTACGGTTGAGTATCGAGACACCACACGTGCAGGTTTCAGAATTCGGTATTTGGCTCCGGCTATTTGGAATGATATCCCAGTTGGCGTTCGGGAAGCTGAACATATTGGGTCGTTCAAAGTAAAAATTAAAAAAAATTATTGGGAGAGGGGAGGTAATTTATTATTATTGTCATTATTAATGTCTTATTCTTTTTATTTTTTATTTTTTATATTTTTTTTTCTTCATAGTTTTTGGTATTAATGTTTATTTGAGAGAGTGTTCAGGTCTTTTTTTCTTTTTTTTTAAATGAAATTTGTAAGAGGTTGAGAATTAGAGGATTGCAGCCGTCTTTAATCAGGCTTTTTGAGCCTTCCCCGGGCGGTTGCTTTTATATAGTTTATTTTGTATTTAGTAGTAAATAAAGCAGAGTCAAGACAAGTCACAATTCTATTTTCTTAAACAATAAAAAAACTTTAGAGTAAAGAGCGAGGCGTGGAGGAGGGGACTGCCCCCTTCATATACGGAATAATTTTTGTTCTTTTTAAGTTTTAACGTCGTTCCTTACTTTCAGTTAAAAAAACTTGTTTTTTCATGTAATCTATAGCAAAGAGTCATGTGTCTTCAATGTACTATTTGTTTAGTTGAAATTTTTCATTAAACAGTAGTATGTACATATGGAATTCTACGAGACATATAGCAATTTCTACGTTATTCTATCGCGCCTCTACACCTTTTCAAAGAGATTCAGAGCTCCCTCACATGGCCTTATACTTCTACGAGACATATAGGTAAACATTTCTACAGGGCATTTACACCTTTTCAAAGAGAGCGAGTATAACTTTATAGGTGATTGGGATTTGAATAAAAGGAATAGTTTTCTTTACAATTCATATTAGTAAGAGAATTGAATTTAAAGAGACTAGTTTATTTGCGAGGATATTAGTAGAGGGAAAAGAAATAAGTGATGCATTTACATTATTGGAGATTAATGATGGAGCCGACAACAGCACCAATGATATACGAATACCCAATGTGGCTGTGGAAATAACCGCTGGATGTAGACTATATCTTGAATGGGACACTATGCATGCTAGATGCATTATATCATTAAGCAAATTTAAACAGGAGGAGCAGCTATGTTTTGCGGGAAAAGTGAATATTCTCCATATAAATAAACTTCGGTCAGCATTAGATTTCCTATCGAAATATATTGAAGAGAACGAAATGCATCAGTGATTATTATTGTAATTATGTTCAATAAAATTGTTTCTAAATCAATGGTATTTTTTTCTTCCTATAGTAGACTAGCGTATATTTTTTAGAGTATAAAAAAAATTCGGGTTAGTTTGAAGTTGGTTGTGAGAGAGTTGGGACTCTAAAAAACGGATAGATTCGAGAAAGAGCGAATAATAGGGAATCTAGTTCTTATGGAAAAATGTTTGATTCTAGATGACGATTTTCTAGAGCTACCTATTCACAGGAAGATATTTCCTTAGGGAGTGTTTTTCGATATAATGAAAAATGACTTTGTACTATTAGACTACTTTATGAAGCCTCTGAGTCGTGGGCGAAACGTATTTACACAATTTATTGATATATTGATCACAACACGACAAAATGATATTGGGGATATGCTTTTAAACATTAGTTTTGAAATTTGGGACTTTTTTCATGAGAAAGATGGTGGTCTACGATGATTTTCTCCTCTCTCTCTCTCTCTATCTCAGACAATTTTTGTTGTTGCTAGCTCAGTTTCATTGTGGCAGTGAGAGTGTCAACACATGAAAAAATGTTCCATACATGTCCGTTATGTATGTACACACTGGGCAGCTGGTCATCATCATGTGGGAATTGCACAATGATTGATGAGTATGATGAAAAGTGTAGATTATTCAACCCATGTAAATTGCAAAAAGGATATGTTGTACAAATTAAAGGTTGTAATTCCTGTCATGAAGAGGTGTGTGACTCTCATCCTAGAGGCCACCTATGCTCCAATTGTCACTATGAAAAATGTTATCAGTGGGAGAGTACATATCCCGGTAGGATTGGAAAGAATCCTAACCGTGATTTTAGTTTATTGCTACGAGATTGGTATCGTCGTGGTTTTAGATTTTTCTGGGAAGAGGAACCGGGTCAACGATTCAACTATTGGAACAACAAAAGAATATGGTTTCTACGTCATTGTTGTGAAAACAATGGATGTTGTGATTATAAGCCCACTGATTTTTATTTGGCTGTGACGGAATGTGACACTTGAGGACACTGTTTATGAAATTGCTTCAAATAAGCAAATTGAAACATGTGAATTCTATAGAATGAATGAGAATAGTATCATTGACTATTCAAAGAGATATGACAAGAGTGAAGTCACACTCTACTGTAGAAAATGTGACCGACATTGCAGTGCATCAGGATCAGTACACTGTGAATTCAGATAATCTACCTGCACTAGTTGTTGTCGACAAATACCTAGTAGTGGATGAATTCTAAAGAGTAGAAAAGTCGTTTTATCATGTATATAATTTTTTATTAATAAACAATTTCACATAAATTTTTAGAAGATTATATTCTTAGGTCACTAAAATCAATATTAAATACACTTGTAAGTATATTCTCCACTAGACTTTCGTTCAATCGAGGTAAGTCAACGTAGATGTTGAGAAACTGCTTGTAGGTGTAGCCACGACATCTGAACATGAAAAAGAGTAGTGCATGAAAGCCACATGTCTTAGTCGTTAAATCCTGTACTCTTCGTTGATTTTGAAGAATAGTTTTCCCACTGCTTTCAATAAAGTTGCTGATGTATGGAGCGTAGAATTTATACGGTAGGCCAAGAGGATCAAATAATTCAATATTCTTTGCTGTTTGAAAGATGCATAGCCAATGATCGGTCTTCAAAGTCGACGGACTGCTATTAACAATGATTAGGGTATTGTTAACACTTGGAGTCCAAAGGTATGCAATATGACTTGTACTGGGACATGTATGGATCCATACTAAATAAATTGATTATTTGGTTTGTATTCAAGGTGAAAGGTCTAGTAGAACACTACCGTCGGTTATGATTTCCCAATAAGTTTCAAATTGACTCAATGATATTAGCGAAATACTCTCAGTCAGAACATCGGCAAATGTACACTCTAAACGTACATTCCCAGTTCGTACTATACTCATATCCTGTGTGCCTGACAAGTCCAAAACAATAACCCCATTATTTTTCGAAAACATTGAATCGGTTATTCCATTTTCAAATAGTTGAGAATCATGATCTAGGGATTGCATGGTCAACTCGTACAGAGTTCTATAGGATTTTTTGTCAAATGATAGAGTGTACAGTGGAATACCATTCACTTTGCACAAAAGGCTAGATAGACCGAAAAAATTAAAATCGTGGGGGGATTCAGTCCAGGATCCAACGGCACTGCCACTCTTCACAAAGGCCAAAGCTAATTTTGCTGGGATTTCTTCATTGATATATGAGTAATCGCTAAAGGAACGAGATCCAGCGGCAATGTGATATTGATTGGTAATTGTCTGGGGGACAAAACGTTTAGTTTTGTTTTCTTTGGCTCTTAGATTTTCCACTGTCAATGCAGCAGAGCTCATAAACTTCTGCTTTTGGAAGTGGAGAATTGCCAATTTGATAGTGAAATTTGCATCGGGTGCTGCAGGAAGTGTTTTTCTCAAAATGAAATTCGATGGTGCCATCTGTAACTTTATGTCAATCTTGATATTGGGGGGTAGCCATTGGGATATATTGAATATCTCATGATTTAATTTTCCAACCAGATGATACTCCTGGGTCACTGCAGTAGTCAGCTTACCGTCAGTATCAACACCTGATCGATATTTATAACCCAATGATTATCATTTCAACTCCTTGAATGCCTTTGGCGTCATCATCATAAATTGTATGTAGCTTGCATAGTTTGATAAATTATTGCTAGTGCTCACCAATGTTCCATTAATAAATACATTAATTTGTTTGAATAGGTTGTGTAGAATGCAGTTTTCATAGGAGAGACCATCGCCGGCATTTGGAGTTGTATTATCTGACTTTTTCTTCACCACAACATTTAAATCAATAAATGTTGATGACAAATCAATGAAATAGTCTTCATTGGAAAATATTTGAAAGTGTATATTCTCGGAGAGGCGTTGTTGGGGATGATATTGTTCATAGTAGCCATACTTGACACTGACATCAACATTTTCAGCATTGAATAGATTCAGTGAGGAACTGATTGACGGATAAAATTCCTTGTGGGGGAGATAAGTCATCTTAAGAGAAGAAATCCTTCTTTGATCTAACAATCTTTTTCTTTTTCTTCTTCTGTTTATTGACGTTCGTCGTTTTATTCCCCCAAATTCCCTGTTGATATCCTTTGCTTCCTGCCTGGATGGAGACTGATAGATGAATGACACGGATATATCCTTTTCAACCATTCCCAATTTTTTCGAGCTTTTAGTTGCTCACCAACGGTTCCTGCTGAAGATTTAATATTGTCCTTAACACTCTCCTTGAATTTCATGCCCGACCCCCATTCCTGTAGTCTGGAGGCAGCAAAATTTAATGCAGCAGACAGAAGATATTTTCTGGCAAGGGGTAGTGTAGAACAAAATAGCCTAGCAAACCAGCTACCAAGACCATAGCCAGACATTGTAGTACGACCCTTGTAGTAGTCCAATCCATTAGCTATTTGACGTGGACTCAAAGCACCAACATAACAATCAATATCGGGACAAACAAATGGAATTCTTCTATTGTTCATTTTAGGTGATTGTGCCGTTGTTGAAAATGGGTTGAAAATGACAAGTAATCACTATTAAGACTTTTCTTATTTCTAAAGGATCCCCGATTTCATTTCATAGTTTTAAATGACAAATTTCAAAATATGAATCGACAACAGGAACGTACTGAGGACGATTGATAGTGTTGTTATGACCTAGCTAATGTGATGTTTTCCGTTAATGAAATCTGTGGAAAGGTACATTTGAATTACAGACCTTTAATATTTCCAAAAATTGGTCATTTAGAATTGTTAAATGGCCTGATGAAAAACAGGGTGGTTAGTCGGTGAAAACTACTATATCCATCCCGTAAAGGGGGCAAGCATTTTCCCCCTGGATCATATTCTGTTTAAACCCAAGAACGTCTCTCAGATTATCATTGAGAATAATTATTTCAGTGTCAACAGGTGAGCTAAAGTAAATCATATCATGTTCCAATGAATAATTAAAATGGAATTTACCATTTCTACGATATGAGATTTTTCAATTGATTGTACGACACAAATCTGTCTTACTATCGTATTCAATATATTTCAATTTGGCATGTGGATAGTCACTAGGCTTAAGTGCTTCAACCCATTCATAGTCGGCATAGCTCAACCCATTCGTAGTCCAATCGAATGGTATAACTTTTATATCATACACACGATCCTTTCTCAAGATGTCATAGGTATTTTTGAGAATACAGTCGACCATAGCCACTTCATACGCACTGTCAAATTTGATGGCGGGGGAGAGTTTTGTCCAAAAATCACTTGTCGTATTCAAGTCGCTGTAGAGAGGATCGGAAACGTTGGACATGAAAATTACATAGAAATCATTGGGCATTGTCAATATCTTTAACACCGATCCAAGAATCAAAATCAGAGTTGTATCTTAGCCACTGAACAAGTAGCTGTTTCTTACCCCTGCGAGTACTTGTCTCTAATATCTTTTCAATTTGATAGAGCTCACTAGCGTTTTTAACTTTTTGCAGTTCATAGTCATAAAAGCCACCGAGAATCTCTTCATCTTTGGTATCACGCAGGAGGTATGTTAAGGTTTTAGTTTCTAGAATTTTTAACACTTTAAAAAGTTAGGTTTAAAACTATTAATTCCACCTTTCAAAAATATGACTTACTTTATTAATTCCATGAGTTTCACAAAAATTGAATTTATTTTTCTTCTTGACATTTGTTTCACTGGAATACTGTTTAAGAAAGTTACAATTTTATTAAGATCGGAATAATGAACTTCCGTTAGCGCACATTTGGACAATGATCGATGAGGTCGTTGATTATAAATCAACATGATTTTATCAAGATCATGAATAAAAGCCGATGTATTTTTCAATGTACAATATATTGAAATTAAAAGTCGAATAGTTCTTATCAATCGTTCGGCCAATGCAACCTTTATAGGACTGTGACTATGATAGAGCAGTGTACTATATTTCGCTAGTACTAATGCAACATGGGGATTAACAAATTCACTACCGCGATCCGTTTGAATTTCTTTATATGAATCCTGTTGGAGAATAGTTTCAATAGCCTGAGCAACTTCAACACCTCTCTTTGATCGCAATGGAATTGCATATGCATAGCGACTATAAACACTGATTGCAAGTAGAATGTACATGTATGGTGTATTGTGACGTCTTTGAGGCTCATCTAGAGTCAGGAGATCTGGTTGCATTATATGCAACGGGTAAAAGGCTTTAGTTTTTCGATATTGATTGGCACAAAGTCTATGATTTCTATGCAGAGTGTAACTTGATTCATTTTGTAGATAGTCTTGTACATTTTTCGTGCGAACACCAGTGACTTTGGAAAGAGTGGTGGGGGAACTTAAACTCCCCGCCTCACCAAAATTTTCATAAACACCTTTCAGAACTTCAACCATTTTGAACGTAAATACGTTGTGTAATGTCCGCTACCCTTTTGTATACTGGCTATTGGTGGTGGTGGTAATGGTGACGTTGACTTGATACGTCTTCACTTTTGTCTAGCTATCAATGGTGTGCTAGTATTTTCCAAAATTGATTTCAAATCTTCTTCTTCCTCATCAAGTTCATATTTTAATGGTGTCAATGATGATGATGATGATGCATATTCATTTAATTATTTTAGGATTTTTGTATTGCTCTTAATGCGTTTGGGGAAGTCTAAATTGTTTAGACAATTTTAAGGGCTACCTTCAAACGAAAAAATTACCTTGAGAATTTTTGCACTATACTAGAATAAAAAATGAATATTATATATAATTCGTCGAATTATAATCTCTTTTCCGTTGGTTTCTACCTGAATGTGATCTTGACAACTTTTTATGAGATAGACTAGGAGTCGTGTTCTTTTTTAAACAAATGAGTTTTCCAATTTTCAATAAAAATGAATCCGAATCCTCTTTCATTAATTTTGTTCCAGCAGCAGCAGAATCTTGAGAAGATGATTCTTTTTTGTGGTCAATACCAGCAGCAGCAGTGAGATTCGACAGAAAGGACTTGTGTTTGACCTATCGGCGAAGTTAATCTTTACGTAAATTAAGTGTTTTATCATCATCAGTATTTTCATTGTCAAGGAATTTACTCAGATAGTTCTCAAAGTGTTCCACGGGTAAGAGAGCGAGTTCTATTGGAGTCAATTTAAAGGGTTTAGCCATTCTCTAGAGAAAACTGTTTACAAGTCCTGCAATTATTGGCAGTAAAAGTGTGAAAAAGCTACTGCCTGCCTGAAGAAGTCATTTCCTCTTAAAATTCTTTCCTTTCTTTTTAGAGGCCAATGTATGTACAATGGAACGATGTTGCTTTGCCTGTTGCTTAACTTCCTCTGTCAGATGAACATTACCCTCGATCAAATTTAAACAAAGTTCAGATATTAGATAAATGAATTCATTGTCAATATCATTCGTCAGCATGATCTTCCTAAGCGGAGGTTTTGAAGTACTTGAAACTGAAAACTAATATCTATTGTCCTGTAGTTTTCGCAGTTCCATCAGAGGGATTAGTATGTCTTTTTGCTGTTCTTGGGAATATATATTGTGATTTAATAGTTGAAAATATCTGTGACTGCACGCAGATTCTCGGGTGTATTTTGATTAAGATCCGATAGGATATAGCCGTAGGTTTTATTTGTTTCCTAATTGTTTGGCGAGATCTTGTAATTGGGGGCCCGTTAATTTTTCTTTTCTTCGAGGGTTTTTACTTTGATGGACTCGCGAACTACTTTATTGATGAAACAATAGGTACAGTTCAATGAAAGTGTTTACATACCTTTGCTCTGATGAAATAGATTGTGTAGAACAAGAGTAACAGAAATCTGTTCATGATGAGAGCGAACAGTGAACAATTGCAGCATTTGTTGGGAGCATTGTTCAATAGATTCAGCCAGATCATCAATGATAAACCAAGAATTTGCCTTAATAAAGTCGAAAACATCAAGTCCCTGTATGAATTTTATATGCAACAATCCCGTGGTGGCAGCAATTGCTTTTATTTTATCGTATTGCTCCTGCCAAATAATGTAACAATAGTAGATTATTTTTAGTTTTTCCAAAAACATTTTGTTGCAATTTTTAATTAAGAAAGTTGTTTTGCCCGATATTGAGGGCCCACACAGAAACGATCTGAATGGTGTCTTAAATTGATACATGTTCCCTTCAACAGTTGACCTGGACAACTAACTGTAGACCATAATTGTCTAATGACTAAATTATTTCCCTACTACTACTACTCTGTTCAAGAATAAGAAGAAGAAGACTAATAAAGAATCATATTTTCTTTTATTATATTCATAAAAAAAAGTAACAATACATTGAAAAAAGCAAATTAAATATGAAAAAAATACACTTTTTTAATTTATTTATAATAAAAAATACAACATTTACATAGGCATACAGAGAAAAAACACTTAAATAAATACTTTTTTTTTGTTTATTTATAGAAAAAAAATACAACATAAGATTAAAGATCTTAAAAAAATATCACTTTTTTTAATGAAACATTTACAAAAAAAATCCGCTCTAAGTAAAAAAAAAGATAACTTTGATAGTGGCGGTGAACCCCCCGCTGGCGGCCGCCCCCGACCCCCGGGCCGCGAGTCCCCCCCCAAAGGCCGTGAGCCCCCCCCCCCCAAAGGTTTAATTTACAGGACTTTATTCAAACCGAGACTTTCCCTATGGATAACACATTCGGCCTGGTCTGAAGTTAAATAGTGTCCAAGGGGGAGGGTGGTCACACCGTCTTGACAAACATAGACCTTGTCGGAAATGGTACTCATGGCAATTTTTTCTACATTTACAGTAAAGTTCCTGTATTTGAGAGAAAGAATTGCCAGCAATTTGGCTCGTGGAATTGTATTTTGAACAATACAACTCCTTTAAATACCCATGTCAAAATTCTTATCCACATCATTGCGTGGATACTCCTTTGCAACGTTTCTTGATTTCCTCGTCGTGTGTCTTTATAAAGTACACCTTTGGGCATACAAACATACCACGGGAAAACATTTTACTTCCCGTTTCTGATTTAAAAACAAAAGCTGATTTGGTGCCCGACGTTTCACTAGCTCTGGGTAAAGACCACCCCAATTGGTGCAGTCCATCCTTGAGCTGATAATTTCACCGTGCGCCAAATCATCAATTAGATTTGGGGTTTTTAATTTTAACAGTAGAGAATCCGTGTCCCCGTAGCAGACCTCTACTTGCCCCTTTTCCGGCCACTGTACCCTAGCCACATTGTAGTAGAATTCCAGCATGAGCTTTTTAGAGATCTCCAAGATCGAACTGCCTGCAGCAATATTTTTAGTCAGGACAATGCGTCTTTTTTTACTATTCAATAGTACCATGTCCGGGGCAATGATTGAGAATGAAGTGTAGTTTGGATCGGTAATAATTCGAGCACATTGTTCAGGATTGGTCACAACATCACAACGATTCTTATTGCGAACGCTCTCACACATTTTGCCAAAAGCCGAATTCAAAATGAGTTTATAAATTTCTTTTTAGGCTTCCATCTGTGTTTCAGAACCTTTGTTGACAAAAGTTCAACAAACATTTTCAGATATGGTTTTTGACTAAACTGGAGTGCTCTGTGAACGATTGTGACGTTGAAACCGCTTCTGCACATCCATTTTAAAGATAAATAACGTACAACTATGTTTTTTTGGCAGAAGATCAGCAATAAGTTTTTGTTTTGAAGGTGACCAATGCAATCCGTCCACCTCGACTAAACGCCTATTGCGAGGGCTCAAAGAGTCCTTAGTCACAGGTCTATTGATGCACGGGAAAACAAAATCCTTTACTGAATCCTGAAGTTCGACTGGTATCTCTCTATCGATTTAAAAAAACCATCTAACTGATCCAGTCTTTTCAACACTGTCGCCTATTTTGGTGGGACGGGAATTCTGAGGGTCAAGTTGCCGTTCCCAACCACTGCAAGGTCATGTGCAAGTTTACGTGGCTTGATAATCGCTAGACTTCATGTTGAGAAAAACAGCATTCGATATTATCCCCGTCTTCTCTCCTTTTGGATCAGTTTCCAAGATACGATCCCCGTGAAAAACAAATCCACCCATCATTGATGTTTCGATGAACAGATGCTGATCAATGTCTGTAATTAGCCCAATTTTTTCCCCACTAATTTTTAGGAGGAGGTCCATCACCAGATGAGGAGATGAAAAATAATAACCCGAATCAAGATTAAATTCCTCATAGATTTAGTCTGTATTTTTACACATAATGTCTAACAGAGTTAACACGTCACTCGACAAATACAGCTTGCAGTAGTCAAAGCCATTTTTCCACCTTTCCTCTGCCCACACTTTTTTATCAAAATTGTATTCATCGGGGGTGCACCTACGATCATGAAAACTATCATAAAACGATTCAATCGGAGGAATAATTTCCTCGGCGAATCTCGACATGGAAGAATAATAATCATAAGGATATATGCCCTTGACCGTCAAAAAATCATTTAAATAATTTGGAAATTGTTGCTTGAGAAAGAGGTAAGCGTTTTAGCCGTCATCGTTTTTATGTACCTAAAATAATTCGCTGAACGATATGGGGAAAAAACTGTATGAATCTAAAAAGTAAATTTTATTCGTATAATCAACATCGGCTCTAACAGATTTCCACATGAATTCCAAAACAAGCAACTTTTCCGATGATTTAGGTATGATTTTGTAGGAAAAGCTGTCTATAACCCATGCATCATTCCCTGTTCCATTTTTCGAAGATGCGACAATGCTGGTAGCACCTACTTCAGATCATAGTTAGCGTTATGTATAAAAACCGGAAGAAAAAGCTGCTGTTTAATTTTTAAATTACATGAATTGTGAGCCCACCCCCGAAAATTACTTTTTCCCGTTGAATTGGGATCAATAAGGCGGTTTTGATCCTGCACCGCATTTTTTGGAACAAGATCATTTCTAACTATGCAGAAAATCATCCCTAGTTCCAACCCTAGCAGATCTTTATCTGACAATTCCATTGAGTTACTAATGATATAAATGTGGCACTGCGGCGGTTGCGGTTTCCGTTCAGTATATTACTAGCGTTTCCAAACTGCCCTCCTCGTTCATAGCCAAAAAAACTCTTCCGATTGTATTTTATTGTCGGAATCGCGACGGGCGTGTGCGTAGGAACACGCAACTAATGTGTGCTCTTTTAATATATTTGGCTTTGATGGGTCTGATACCTCAACCAGTCTTGATTCACAATCCAAAGACACTTTATTAACTTGTAGCAGGGAATTTTGGAAATTTTTAAATTGTAAAGTATCTTTGCCTTCTGCCAGCATTTCAATTCTTTGATTCCCATGAATTTTGCAATGGTTCATGTGGTCTGAGAATGTTCGCTCAGATCTAAATGAGGAAAGGCATATGGGACAATAGAGACATTCTCCTTTCTTCTTGCCTTGAGATAGGAGTTAACATATTGCTGTAACGGGGAAAAAATGACCATAGTAAATGACATCTGCGGGAGGCTCGTAAATATTCTATATATAATTTTTTATGTTATCTACCATTCATTTCCTTACTGAGTAAAAAACTCCTTTTTTATTTGTTTTTTTCCCCCATCTAAAAATTCCGTGTTGTACTGGAGAACAACCACCCCCACCCCAAGACTTTAGTTTGATTTCTCATATATGGTTATTTCTTTCAAGGACACCGGAAACTTCCCCTCTAAACAGTAAAAATTTACTTTAGGGAAATTTTTTCACCGTTACGAGCAAGTTCGTCGAGATTTTTCATTGTTGACTCATTATATAATGTTTTATGGGCTGCTGCTAAAAATGCATATTTAAAGCATTGCAGCCCTGTTTCAAAACTGAAACCCTAAACGCCCTTGGTAGCTGAAAAATCTGGGTGGCAATTCATTTTGTTACCTAGCGCTCCTCTTAAAATAAAGTTCTTTTTTTAATACACTGAGACAGATAACTATATTAGAGGTATGAGATTGTGGAGCAACTTCCACTCTAGTTGCACGGTTCCGAAGGCTATATCTGTGACTTTGCCCAGCCGGCTTTTCTATTTTCGAATAAGCTGGGACCAGGTTACACTTTTCAGCTGCTAGATGAAAATGAAAATAAAAAATTTCCCTATATGCTCCGTGCTGTAAATGAGTGTTCTCAGTCACCGATGCTTTAATCCCTTCGGGACCCCCCATTTCTGAATCTGAATCTCTATTTACGCTCGAAATCTGTCGATGTAGCTATGGAGAACATTCACAGGGTCAGTTAAAATAATGCTCCCGTCAACCACGTTTTCCTCGGGAGGGTTAAAATCTACCCTATATGTTTGTGTGTGACTTAGAGCAGACTCTAACAAATAAAACTCACGTAATTCCGAGGACATAGCACTATTTTCATGCCTTGCGCCTATTTGTACAGGATCCAACTCACTAATAGTAAAGTTGTCATAAAAATGTCCCCGGAAGAATTAGGCCCAACAATTTGCATTGCTGTATCATTAAGCGGAATGGTGGGGGGTGACATAGAATTGTCAATACCTCGGTCTGGTGAACTGCAATGATTGGAGATGACATGAGGTCCCCTAGTACATATTCCAAGGTGTTTGGGGACAATTGATCAAGCCAGCCTGTATTGTCCTGCGACGTAATTTCTTTACGAGGATCCGGTTCAGTTGCACTAGTAACATCGCCCAAATGTTCTTGCATAAATCTATCTACCCAGTCCGGATCCTCTATCATATCAATATCACAAGTTAAATTGTCTAGGCTAGCTATGTCCCCAAAAACATCGTTAAGAAAACCCCTTTGCCATTCTATATTATCTACAACTAATGTAGGTTTGTCTCTGAACTCCATTGGCGGTGATAGTATTTGTCCTGTAAATTCTGATATTTCATCATCCAACGGCAGTGCTATTTCATTAATCTGTAGAAAAAAATTTTTTATTTTCTATGTGAAATAAGCATTATTTCATAAAGTTGAAAAAATAATGATCATTTTAGTTGTATGTTTACCTGAATGAGGGCTGGATGGTCCTTCTTAGAACCCTACGGGGATTTATTAGTATCTGCAGTTTCCTTTGGGGTTAGGAAGTCGGAGCCCTTTTGACGTGGGGGGTATAGGACTTCACAACACCGTTAAAATACAACTTGTGTATTATAATTACCCAAGAGTTTCAGCCTCAAATCCTTTTCAAAAACATATTCTAAAATCATCTTTTAAAATGTCTCTAACTGTTTCACCGAAATTTCCAAAACGGTCTCACCCAAATAATGTTTTTGATAACACTGCGTTGTCACATTTTAAATTATTAAGAATCATTTTTCCTGTGTTAATATCTCTTCATCTAAGATAAAAACATCCAGTTATTTGAAACCCACTTTGTAACGAGTGGTTAAAGTTCAAATTATACCTGTCAGATTAAAATTCAAATTTTCTGATGGTTTATTTTAATATAGGATTAAATAGACGCAAAGCTAAGTGCAAAACATATCTTAGTTTAAGAACGCTTGTTCAACCGTCAACTGTGAAATAGTAGTTTTTTGTTTATATAGAGTTTGTTTAATGAAATAATGGATTTTTGCATTAGAAAACATCTTGCTTAAAAGAGAAATTACAGGTAAGGTTTTATAAATCCATAGAAAAGTATGATAAGCTATTTGCTACTTCTGTGTTATAACCACTCTTTTATATACTGCTAATTTGGCTAATGGTAAGGAAAGAAAATGAAATAGGATCATTATAGAATAGTTTAGAAACAAATTTAAGTTTAGTTTTACTCATCGAAAGTTACGCGCTTGAGAAAATTTGCCTTATTTTCAGAAATATGGAAAAAAATATATACATTTACAAATTCTGACTGCACTTGTACATCTGAAGTCCCTGGCAAAGCATGAAGAGGAGCGTCCTTCTGATCTTGACCAGATGAGGCTGACACATTATATCAATGCATCCATTTCCTCTTAAATTTTATACCAGGTTGCATAGTGGTCTGTATAGAGCTGGCACTTGGCTTGATTGAATTTAATGGTTCGATTACTCCTGTCTCGGCGGTGTCCTGGGCTTCATTCAATTTTGCATGTTTTTGCTGAGATGATTGATCAACGGTATTCTAAAACAGCAATAATTTTCAATTTTAAAACTATTTAGTTTACGGAAGAGTACTGCCCTTCAATATCACTGTCGAACCCCCAAAAGTTGTAAAAATTATGCAATATATTTAGCTTACTGAATTCTTACTTATTCAGAATATTAACAAAGGGCATTGGGCATTCAATTCCATAGTATCAAACACGAAAAGTTGACAATTATATAAATTTTTTTTAATATGCAAAGCTTTTAAAACTTATATACCTAAATTACGAATATCACAGTACTAAACCCCCAAAAGTTGAAAAAATGACACAAGCAGTTAACCTGGACTAAATAAATCATTGTAAACGAAAAACTTTTTTCTCCTTCCATATCAACAATTAAAGTGCCCAGTTCGTAACAATTAAAGTGCCCAGTTCAGGCATAGTTCGTAAGTTAATTCATAACTCAATTTTGAAAAAGCCACTTAATGACGACACAAAAATAGATTTCTTTTTTTATTATAGCGAAACTGACAGACCCTGTTTTGAATATTTAGTTAAATTCTTTTTAAAAGACATAATAATACGGTGAAAAAAAAAGCGTAAGTAAGGCAGTTAAAGAAAAATATTACCTAATTTAATGACGATACAAAAATAGATTTAGTTTTATTATAGCGAAACTGACCGACCCTGTTTTGAATATTTAGCGAAATGCTTTTTAAAAGAGCTAACAACAAAGTGAAAAAAAAAGCGTAAGTAAGGAAGGTAAAGGAAATTCTTCCCTAACTTAATTACGAGACAAAAAAATAGATTTCTTTTTATTATAGCGAAACTGACCGACCCTGTTTTGAATATTTAGCGAAATGCTTTTTAAAAGAGCTAACAACACAGTAAAAAAAGCGTAAGTAAGGAAGGTAAAAGGAAATTCTTCCCTAACTTAATGACGAGACAAAAAAATAGATTTCTTTTTATTATAGCGAAACTGACCAACCCTGTTTTGAATATTTAGCGAAATGCTTTTTAAAAGAGCTAACAACACAGTGAAAAAAGCGTAAGTAAGGAAGGTAAAAGGAAATTCTTCCCTAACTTAATGACGAGACAAAAACATAGATTTCTTTTTATTATAGCGAAACTGACTTACCCTGTTTTTAATATTTAGCGAAATGTTTTTTAAAAGAGCTAACAACACCGTTAAAAAAATCGTAAGTAAGGAAGGTAAAAGGAAATTCTTCCCTAACCTAATGACGAGAAAAAAAATAGATTTCTTTTTATTATAGCGAATCTGACTTAATCTTTTTTGAATATTTAGCGAAATACTTTTTAAAAGAGCTAACAACACAGTGAAAAAAAAGCGTAAGAAAGGAAGGTAAAGGAAATTCTTCCCTAACTTAATGACGAGACACAAAAAATAGATTTCTTTTTATTATAATAATGTGAAAATTTTACTCACCAGAAGTCGCTTAGAATATTCCATATCTCTATCAATGTAAATGATTGCAAAAATATTGATTCTGCTAGAATGAATGAACTATTCAAACTGTAGAAATTTCTAATCTGAAATTTGAATATATACAAAAAATAATTGAATATATTGGCACTAAACAAGACGCACCGGTTTTATGACACGGATTTACCCTAAAAGACATGTATACAATATATATATATATATATCATGAAGCAGAAATCTAGTCTACGTAAATTATGTCAGAAAACTTGTCCTTCATAACATATTATGCAATTTCCAACTAGCACAAGATGGAACATAAGGTAGTAGAAGTATAAAGCCATGTGAGGGAGCTCTGAATCTCTTTGAAAAGGCGTAGAGGTGCGATAGAATAACATAGAAAATGCTATATGTCTCGTAGAATTCCGTATGTACATACTACTTTAAACATTTAGCATGAATAGGATGATCACTTTTGAGGTGCCACATTTGACTGTAAATTTATGATCTGCCTCTTAAGCACATATAAAATCTAAAATAAAAACAAGTCAAATGAGTGTGAGAATAGCTTTAGTGCATACGCCAAACATGAAGTAACAATATATTTTGGAGGGGGATGGGGGCACACACCATTCCAAATATTTGCAAGTCATATGGACCTATGCATAAAAAAGGAACAGTATGTTGTGGAGTTGAAGAGCGGGACCCAGTGGTCCTAGAATAACGTGAGAGGGCTCATTGAAACGGAAATTAAAAGTTCTAGTGTTCTTTTTAAGTGACCAAAAAGATTGAAGGGCAACTCTTCCCTCTCTACCCCCCGTTTTCTCCAAAATCGTCCGATTAAAATTTTAATATAGACATTTTGTTCATCATAGTTGAACGGCCTATAAATATGCTTTGAATATAATATGTGTCCCCCCCCCAATAGCCCCAGGGGAAAGGTCATTAAGTTATAAAAATTGCTCATTGTTTACGCATTGTATTTGTTATTAGGAAGCAAGGATACACTTTAGGGGGGGAAGACGAATTGGCTGCTGGGGATTTTTTCACGGGGGAACTTTCCATGGGGAGGGAAGTTTCCAGGGGTTTAACTTGTCAACGAAAGTTATACAGTGGGGGAATTTGAAAGAATCTCTATACAAAATTCTTTTTATATTTCTTGTTTTCACTTTTCCGTCTCAATTTTACACGTGGATTAAGGGTAATTGCCTGGGTAAATTTTTCCCGGGATTAAATTGTCTACAGCATATATCCGTGGGGAGGGTGTTTCTCCGTGGAGGTGGGGCCAGATTTTCTTAGATTATTTAAAAAACGATCAGAAATCTAATTTAAAAAATTAGTTTTCAACTGAAAGTAAGAAGTAACATTAAACTTAAAACAAACAGACATTATTACGTATAAAAAGGGGTTGTCTCCTCCTCAGCACCTTACTCTTTGCGCTAAAGTTTCAGTTTTGTCCCAATTGTTTAAGAACGACTTCTGAAGCACTAAGTTTGTTTTATTGGCACAATAAGAAGTTTTTTCAAAAGTACTAAAAATTTTAGCGTAAACAGCGAGGTGTTGAGGAGGAGGCAAGCCCCTTCACATACGTAATAATTTCTGTTCGTATTATGTTTCATTGTTACTTTTATTTCTAATTGGATCTTTTTTTATTTAATGTAAAAAAATAACTTGCCAAGACATGAATTTTTTTGTGGCATAAATGTTTTGCCAGAATTTAAAGTTTATTGCCTTTTTAAGGCCCAAAAGTAATTGGAAGGCGAACAGACTATTCTCATGCCCTCTTTATTCCCCATGTTCCTTGTATCCACTAAGTTCGTTTTATTGGAACAATAAGAAGCTTTTTTCAAAAGTACAAGAAACTTTTGAGCAAAGACCAAGGTTTCGAGGAGGAGGCAAGCCCCATCATATACGTAATAATTTCTGTTCGTTTTAAGTTTTAATGTTGCTCCTTATTTTTAGTTGGAAAAATGGTTTTTTTTATTTGATATAAAATAAATAACTTGTCAAGACATGAATTTTTTTTGTGTCATAAATGTTCGACCAGAATTTCAGCTCTATTGCCTTTTTAAGGCCCATAAGTAATTAGACGGCAAAAAGACTATTCTCATGCCCTCTTTATTCCCCAGGTTCCTTGTCCCCCCCGAGGTACCAGATCAAAAATTTAAGATCGCTTCATTCAGATTGATTACTGCGGAGGTTTCAAGCTCCTATCTAAAAAAATATGGAATTTTGCATTTTCTATCAGAAGAAAGATCACGGGTGCGTACTTATTTGTTTTTTTTTGTTTTTTTCCCAGTGATGACCGTATTCATTCAGCGGTCTTGAAATATGGTAGGCTGTTTCATTCAAACGAAAATCCACAGTTACAGCGTTCTTCTTAATTGACCAAAAATTGAACATCTGCAATGCCCTCATCCACACTCATTTTTTCCCATAGTCACCCGATCAAAATTTTGAAATAGCCATTTTGTTCAGCATGGTCGAAAATATAATAAATATGTTTTTTAGGATGACTTAATCCCCCAAAGTCCCCAGGGGGAGGGCTGAAAGTTATGAACTTTACCCAATGTTTACATATAGTATTGGTTATTGGAAAGTATACAGACGTTTTCAGAGGGTATTTTTTCTGGTAGTGGGGGGAGTGGGTCGGGGGTTATGAGGGAGGATCTTACCATGAAGGAAGTTTTCATGGGAGAAGGGACATTGTTATGATAGGGGCGCCGGATTTCCCAGCATTATTTAACAAAAGATCAGAAATTATATATAAAAAAACAAGTTTTTTAACTGAAAGTAAGGAGCAACATCAAAACTTAAAACGACAGAAAATATTACGTATATGATTGGGTTCAACCCCTAGTCAATACCTCGCTCTTTAAGCCAAAGATTATTTAGTACTTTCATAAGAACTATTTATTCTAATTAACGGCATTTGTGATTAAGGGGTCATTTTTATAGAATCGGAAAAAAATTCGAGCTTAAGCTTAAAGAGCAGGTTATTGACTAGGGGACGAACTCTCTAACGTACGTATTAAAAATCTAAGAAAAAAGAGGTTCGTTACGTAAGTTAATTCGTAAGTTACGTATATTTATTACTAATAAAAACGCTCGTGAATAAAATTCAACAGGTTTCGAGAAAGCCATTTAACCAAATAAAAGTAAAATTAACATTCAATTTTTTTAATTTCTCATGTACTATGAGCCAAAATCAAAACCTGCATTAATTCAAAAACGTTCAAAAATTAAACAAAAAAAAACAAGTTTTTTAAATTGAAAGTAAGGAGCGACATTAAAACTTAAAACGAACAGAAATTATTCCGTATATGGAACGGGCTGTCCCCTCCTCAACCCCTCGCTCTTTACGTTAAAGTTTTTTCTATTGTTTAAAAAACAAAGTTGTGAGACAGAGTCAAACTTTAGCGTATAGAGCGAGGCGTTGAGGAGGGGACAGCCCCTTTCATATACAGAATAAATTCTGTTCGTTTTAAGTTTTACTGGCGCTCCTTAATTTCAGTTTAAAAAACTTGTTTTTTTTGTTTTATTTGAAATAGGGTAAGTCAGCCGGGTACCCAGAACAATCCTTAAGCAATTTCTCTGGAAAACATCTAGCAAATCTTCTTCCGCTTTTCGGAGCGTCCATTCTTCAGAGCTATATTTGACCACTGTCATCACTGTAGCTTCTAATATTCTAATCTTAGTCTGTAGACTTATCTTCCTATTCTTCCAGACTTTTTTTTAACTGTGAAAAGACACCCTGAGCCTTGACTATTCTATTTTTAACATCTTCACTGCTCCCACCATCATTAGTAATAATACTACCAAGGTAAGTGAAGTGCCCACCTGATCAATCTATTCATTACCCAACGTCACCTTTTCATCTTCACTTATTCCCAGCTTTAGTGAATTAGTCTTCCTAACATTAATTTTTAAACCAATTCTAGCAACCCGAGCTCGCAAAACCTCTAAAATTTCATTCATTTTGCTCACACTTTCATCTAGGATGCCTAAATCATCAGCATAATCCAAGTCCAGGAGACTTTTTCCTCCCCATTTTATTCCGTGGTCTCTCATTGCCTTTCCTGTGCTCCTAAAAACAAAGTCCATCAAAATAATCCATATAAAGGGGATAGAACACAACCCTGCTTAACTCCTGATTTAATACAAAACCAGCTGCTAACCTCGTTTCCTACCTTGACCGCAGCAGTGTTATTCTCGTACATAGCGCTAATCACTTTAGTGTATTTGTCTGGTATACCATACAAGGATAAAACCTTTACTAAAGCTCTTCTATCAACAGAATCAAACGCTTGCTCATAATCTATAATTCTGAGGACCAAAGGTGTTAGCAAACTCAGGCACTTTTCAATTATTAGCCTAAGAGTGAAAATTTTGTCGACACATCTTCTACTTTTTCTAAAACCGAACTTCTCTTCTCTTAAAATTTTGTCTACGCCATTTCTCAGTCTAAAAAGTATCATACTACTAAGCAACTTGCTACCCAGCGAGACCAGATTAATGCCTCGATAATTACCACACTCACTTTTATCACCTTTCTTATAAAGTGGCTTAATTAAGGTTTTCCTAAAATCGTTAGGTACTTCCCCTTTTTCAAAAATCATATTCTTAATCTTCAATAACTTATTTCTAATCTCAGAGCCACCATATTTGAGAAACTCATTTACCACCCTATCAGGACCTAGAGCCTTATTATTCTTTAATCCTTTTAGTTTTGTTGCTAATTCCTCCTCACAAAACAACTCTTCACAAACTTCACAAACTTTTCATTTTCCTCAATATGTTTTCCTGCAACTCTATCTCGGTTAAGCAAGTTCTCAAAATATTCGGCCCATCTCACTTTAGTTTTCTCCTTATCGCTAATTGCGAACCCATTCCCATCTTTAACTGGGACAAGCCCAGATCGACTACTCCCTCTCAATTTGTTAACGTGCCAGTACAATACTTTACTATTATGCCGTTTAGCTGCATCTTCCAGATCCTCGGCAATTTTATCCATGGTCTCCACTTCACACCTCCTTATTTCATATTTTAATGCTTTCTCTACTTTCTTTACATTTCTTTTGTTTTCATACGATCTATCACTCAGATAATTCTTGTACAAGTCCTCTCTCCTTTCTATTAAACATAAAGTTTTTTCATTGCAGGAACAAAATTGGGCTATTGGCCGTTCCAAAATCTTATTGACACAATCCCCGAATTTCGGTATAAAAGTGGGGATGTTGCATCCTCTTTGAATGGGAGTCATTCAATGATTTTAATCTATATGGTTGGAGGTTTAAAAATGGATCCGTTTCCCTTCAACATCAACCTTAAGTTCTGATGCATCGTAGCTCTAAGACACAACTTTTCCCCGACCTTACTATACAGAACAAATGATCGTAGAAATTTGGTAGACGGTTCATTCGATCGTAAATTAATGTTTTAGCACTATTCTTAAGGGCCAAAACAGATAGAAGGGTAAAAAGAAAGGTGTACATCTCACATCTTGTTGAAACTAGTTATAGAATGATTTTCGTTGGGTTTTTTTCACAGGCTATCCACTAAAACGGACCGTCGTAGAAAGTTGGGGAAGGGGAAGGGCTCACTCAATCGATCAGAGCGATCAGAATTTTGAAAAAACCATTCAGCCAAAAAAAGTAAAATTAATATGCAAATTTCGTTTTAATTATTCATGTACGGTTAGCCAAAATCAAAAGCCTGCAATAATTCAAAAACGTTCAGATATTAAATAAATAAGTTTTTAGCTGAAAGTAAGGAGCGACAATCAAACTTAAACGTACATAAATTTTTCCGTATATAAAAGGAGCTGCCCCCTCCTCAACGCCTCCTTTTTTACGCTAAAATTTGACTTTTTTCAAAACTCTATTTTTTGGACAACAAAAAACTTTAGCGTAAAGAGCGAGTCGTTGAGGAGAGGACGGCCCCTTTCAAATATGGAATAATTTTTGTCTGTTTCATGTTTTAATGTCGCACCTTACTTTCAGTTAAAAAAATTTTTTTTTTTATTTAATCTGTTTTTAGGAGCAAGGACATTTTAGGGCTGAAATACTGTAACGCTACAAATGGTGCACTATGTAGATAGAAGTTTAATTTTTCAAGGACAAATTCAAACTTCTGTTTTCCCCTTTCCTCGTCATTTTAAAGCCGCAAGGTCATGGAATTTCTGTAAGACAAAACTTTGCTAGCATGGAGCTTAGTATGCAAAATAATTCGCTGAATTTGATTTAACTTAGTCTTTTGAAAGTTTGTAAATTTAGTTCGAGTCTAAGTCTTTCCAAGGTTGGAAAATCTCAGTATCGAAATTATAGATAATACCTATGCAAAATAGTCCTTTTGTTCGTAAGTGAGAAAGAAGAAAGAGAAAAATAGTTGTATCGTAATGTTACGGGTGCATCGTGTTTATTGTATTTCGGTTACGGTGTTTGTGTAAACCTCTTACGATATTTATGCTTATGATATTTCGAAGCATAAGCAAAGTTTGTGTATCTTTTTGTCGTTGTCATGTCTAAAGGCCGTCTCTGACATTTTCATACTTTTGAAGTGTAATAGATGCTGAAAAATCAATATTTTGTTTCCACAATTTCACGCTTAGATCAGTTAATAGTACTAGGTGAGTTCATGGTTCGGATATTTCCTATTTAAAGAAACCTAACTTAAAATATGTGCTCACTGTGGCTTTTAAATCCATTACAAATTGTGTTTCAAACGTTCTTTGAAGTATAAAATTGCCCCATGAGCCAAATCCCTGCCAGAAGCATGTAAGCTAGTTAGAATTTCTATTCCAGGATTATACTGATTTCAAAAAGGCACAATGCTTTCAGAAAAAACAGAGGGGTGAGGCTTCTTAAGTTGCAACTAGAGCGGTTTATTGTAGGGATTAGACAAATTAAAGACTTACTTATAGAGAGGCTATATGACAAACATTCCCAAGATAGTTCTTTATTTAACAATTATTTCCAGTTCTTCTTGTGCATTTTAGAAAGAGATATTTAATGTATGAGGAGATAACCGAGGAATAAAATACGAAAAAAAGTCAGTCATTAATCTACAGGGAGCGTCTGCAGCTAAAACATTAAATTAAAATATAAAATATATAAAATAAAAAATATGCAGCTAAATAAAATATTCCAAAAGCCAAAAACAAGAAAAAAATCTAGCCAGAAAAAACACATACAGAGTGACATAAATTTTGAAATTTTATTGAACGAAGCAAATGCATAAACTATATTCAATAGAAGACATTAAAAAAATATCAAAAAAAAAAATCGAAATGTGCAACTTTATCTAAAGTAAATCAGAACATTTGCAGTTTATATTTTGCGTTTTAGCAGGTGAATTTTAAGGCATATAACTCTTTTCCCCTTACCAGAAAGTAAATTTATGTATACAGAAACCTAATTTATTGTTTAGCACTCTTTTGTGCCAAAATGTTTGGACATGTTATAGTACAAATGGCAGCCGTCAATGCAAAATATCTATGATCTATTGAACAGCACATATTAATGCTAAAGAAGCACAGTAAAGGTACAAAAAGTCCTATACTCTTCATTGAAAATTCTTTACACATATCTAAAACCACACACGCTTCATAACTCCGTCGTCGCGCACGCGCAATGACAAATGTTCCCGATGGAAAACCAAATAGCAACTCAAACTGAGGCTCTGACGAATATACTTCTGCTGACGTATTCCTCTGACAGTCCGTCAACAGGCCGTTTTACGCGCTATGAAATGTTTGTCATGTTTGGAGAAACATTTCACTACTGTATATTACCTTTGCTGTGCTAAAGGACGATGTATTCAAACAACAGGACTTTATTAGGTTTTATTTTGTAATTATATTCCTTGTTGAATTATTTAAATTTAAAAACAGTGTTTACGTTTTTCGAGGGGCTCGGAGCCTCCCCGCCCTCGCTGGAAAGTAAAAAAATTTATTTTACCTATTTTTCCTCTAGCCCTCTTATATGCCACTATATTTGGCCAGGTTACGACAATCATTCAGCAAATGACATCAGCCACTGCAAAGTACTATGATATGCTGAACAACGTGCGTGAATTTATGAAACTGCACGAGGTTCTTAAGGTCCTTTCAGAAAGAGTTCTGGACTATGTTGTTTCTACTTGGGCAATGACTAAAGGTCTGGACACCACGAAGGCGAGAGACTCAACTGTGAGTAAACCTGACAAAAAAAGGTGAAACAGTCCCTTGTGCTTTCTTCCCAAGTTTTGTGCTTTTGGAATTAAAACACTGCATGAGAAAACGAGCACTGAAACTTATTTACCTAAATAGTGAGCTAGAAATATAGCAGAGTAGTTAGCACAATGGTGATTTATTTTCATATTTTAAGCTTAACAAAGAAATTTATTATTGAAATTTAAAAAAACAATGCAGAGGTACATAAATTTTAAACAACCTTAAACCTGAAACTGCAATATCAACGCAAACAATAAAACTTTGAACTGTGTAAACAAACACAAGTTTACACTACTATTACTACTATTGCTTAAATTGTTATGCAACTATATTTAGGGCCCATAACTGTGAATTTTCAATTCTGTAACAATAATTGTTTCAACGCTGCACCTACATTGTGATAGCAAAATCCATAACTATAGTAATATAACTGTTTTTAAAGTGACATATAACTATAGCACAATTGTGGTTTCTCTTAAAATGTTTAGCTTCATAAATAAAATGATTTACAAAGCTATATAAAGGATAAAATTAGAAAACAACAAGAAATTATACACCTTAAATTGCAAAATCATCTGAATTGAAAATACTTTGAACTGAAAAAAAACGCAAGAGTACACTAATATTACTGCTACTAAGAACTTATCGTATAAATGCAGTCAGAGCCCCAAATTGTGTTTTTTCAAAGCTATAACTATCGTGATTTCAAAGCTATAGCAGCATAGGGATAACAAAGCCATAACTATAGGGATACCACTATAATTATGGTGATATGTAACTGTTACCCGTTTTTCTTTTATTTTCAGGATCATAAATGGAAAGACTCGTCTAACGTAGAAAATTAAACCTGAAATGAGAAAATCGTTGCGGTCAAAAATATTTTGAATTGCATAAACGCAAGCTTATACCACTATTGCTACTACTAACAACTTATTGAGTAACTGCGTTCGTGGCCCAAAACTGTGTTTTCTTAAACCTAATATAATATTTTCTTTGAGGGAAAAGGCCTTGCGACAGGCAATTTTAAGAATTAATTTTACCGAGCATTTATATTGGTTCTAAATATTTTCAATTGTTCTTTTTGTGGCTTTTTTTTAATTTCAAGGGAGGGGTGGGGTTATTAAGGCTCAAATTTTTATTTCAAACTCAGGCACATATTCATTATTTACCTAGATCTAGACTTGGGTTTGAAACTCCCCATGAAACGACGCTAATAGCTCCAAACTTTATTAAATATTAATAATTTCTATTCTTCAAAATGGGAGAGAAGTGGTAAAAAAAAACTCGGTTCGTTCTGTTCAACATTCGTTCTTAGCAGAAAGCTGCAATGTTGTAATTTTCTGTTGGCTTAGAGCTAAATGAACTTGGAAAGCAAATCCAAGTCGGCAGTGGAAGCAGAATGTGACGCACCAATTTCATTATGTAAGAGTGATTTTTTTTTCATTGATACTTGTACTTAGAATATGATTGTCATTGAGGCAAAGTAGCCTAACACAAAAACCCCTCATTGATTTCATTCCCGACAAGTTACAGCATACCATGAAATTGAAAAAAAAGACAGGGACTACTTGCAAAAAAATTATGACTTAAAAGCGTTTCGTACTTTTGACTGGCTTAGAATTTCTCAGAGAGGATTCAATGAGGTAGAACTTAAACGCTATGTTATTTTTACTGGCTGATCCTTTATTATAGGAACACAGGTTTTCTAAAACTGGGGCCAATTATCATTGCTACTTGAGTAAAAATGTGATTGGTTCACGAAAACACTTTACAAACGTGAACCAATGAAAATAAAGCAAACCTTGTACTTTGCAATTATAGGAAAACAAAGTCCCTTTTTTTAGGGAAGAGAGAAGGCGAAGCTCCTTTTTTGGTTTTCAGCAAACTGTCTGACAAAACTGAATGGAAATGTTATCATTTTGGAAACAGTTTTCATAAGGCATTATGTGGTATTTTGTCAAACGCTGATTCGTGGCCAGCACAAAGTTTTTTCAAAGTTTTTTCGTTTGCAGACAAAATTTTTTCTGTTGCAGCAAAATTTCTGAAGATGGAATGGCTCAAGAATGCTCGCTCTAAATTACCACAAACCTTAAAATTGAAGCAACGCTACAGAGTTGAATTTCAGGAACATCGTCGCAGACTCAGAAAAAAATGAGAAGAAAGGATGAAGAACACCAACCTTGAATGATTATCTCAACCAGATCATCTAGGATTACTGACCGCTAAAATAGAATAGTCAATTTGCCGCTGATGTACGTTATTAAGTTTTATAGTATTAAAACAAGCAAAATTTGTGCTTAAAAGTCTAAATGGTTTATAGTTAAATATTTTTGTTCGGGGTACCATTATTTTGTTTTTAAGCTCTTGTTCTGAGCAGTTTCAGTATGTATAGAGGATAGCAATAAATGATTATCATTATTATTAATTAACATAATTTGCAATATATCAAGGTATTTGACTTACAATCTACTAAATTCCAATTTTATTTTAGTTTTAGTTCAGAATCGCTAAAATTATAAACTGCAAAAATATTTATGGCATCTGAGCAATAATTTTAATCTTTTAATTTAAACTAGAAAAATACCTGAAAATTTTAAGACTAGTGTTATTTTTTGTTTTGTTTCTGATACTTGATACGAGAACTAGCTTAATTATGAAGAGTGTTCAAGCAAACATGTTCAACCTGTCAGCCGTCAAGTGATTAAGTCTATGTCTAGAGGCCAGGTTTTTAAGGGTATAAGGGTCGGTTACATGGAAGGAGACATTAAACTAGAAAACTCACAGGCTGCTCTTTTTGAATGTGAAGGCTTAATCGTCATATGACCTTCTGAAAAGCTTAGCTTTGTGCATACAATAAAATTAGAAACCTATAAGCTGTCAAGTGATTAAGTCTATGTCTGGAGGCCAGGATTTTAAGGGTATAAAGCTCGGATAAATGGAAGGAGACATTGAACTAGAAAACTCATAGGCTGCTCGTTTTGAATGTGAAGGCTTAATCGTCATATGACCTTCTGAAAAGCTTAGCTTTGTGCATACAATAAAATTAGAAACCTATAAGCTGTCAAGTGATTAAGTCTATGTCTGGAGGCCAGGATTTTAAGGGTATAAAGCTCGGATAAATGGAAGGAGACATTGAACTAGAAAACTCATAGGCTGCTCGTTTTGAATGTGAAGGCTTAATCGTCATATGACCTCCTGAAAAGCTTAGCTTTTTGCATACAATAAAATTGGAAAATAGGCATCAATTTCAAAATGTGGTGACAGAATTTTTGATGGACAAGCTGGGCTTTTCCATCTACATGGATATCCTAGATTTAGGTTTCGAAAAAGTCATAGCTCACATCGAATCTCTTTCTATCAATTTAAAACTTAAGAAAATGCACAGCATTGACGTTGAGGTGCTCTCCTTGGGCTCATTCAAAATTCCTTGCAATCAATGGGCATTTACTGCCCAAGCAAAAAGAGATTAAAAAAGTATTAAAACACCTGATGATGCGTGGAATTTCCTAGTTTCCTATGGCTCTCATTTTGTTCCTCGAAGAGCTGTCTACCACTTTGGAGAATTACAATTCTCTCACGTGATTGAATGGTGCAATGAAAAAAAAACTGGAAATGAAGAGGTCAGAATATGCCAAAAGAAAACAAAGAATATAAGGAAAACCAGACCCATTGATTTCTGTGGAAGGAGAACTCGGAAGAAAACTGAAAAAGTCTACCACAAACATGGAAGACAATGTTATATCCCGTTCAGAAAGACAATTGTTTTCTGGTTGGAATAAAATGACTAAAACAAACTTCATAAACCAAGTTGAAAGTTTCCCTGGACATGGAAAAATTATTTGCCGAGGATCTCAAAATGTAGAATTACAGCCAGTGTGGCAGATTGTTCAGGAAGAGTTTCCTGTTGCAGCCAAATTTCTGAAGATGGAATGGAATGCTCGCTCTAAATTACCACAAACCTTAAAATTGAAGGAATGCTACAGACCTGAATTTGAGGAATAGTGTCGCAGACTTAGAAAAGAATTAGAGGAAAGGATGAACAACACCAATCTTGAATGATTATCTAAACAAGATAATCTAGGATTACTGACCGCTACTATAAAATAGTCGATTTGCCGCTGATGTACGTTATTACGTTTTATAGTATTAAAAAATGCAAAATATGTGCTTAAAAGTCTAAATGGTTTATAATTAAAGGTTTTTTTCTCGGGTTTCCATTATTTTATTTTTCAAGCTCTTGTTCTGAGTGGTTTCAGTATGTATATAAGATAGCAGTAAATGATAACCATTATTATTAATTCACATAATTTGCAATATATCAAGGTAATACATCAGCTACTGGGACCTACAAAAATTGTTTTGCCTTCAAATACAGTGAATTGGACTTACAATCTACTAAATTCCAATTAACTTTAATTTTTTAATATAAACTAGAAAAATACCTGAAAATTAAAAAACTAGTTTTATATTTGTTTGGTTTCTGTTACTTGATGCGAGAACTAGCTTAATTATGAACAACGTTCAAGCAAACATGTTAGGAAATGCGAAACCTGTAAGCTGTCAAGTGATTAAGTCTATGTCTGGAAGCCAGGGTTTTAAGGGAATAAAGCTCGGATACATGAAAGGCGATATTGAACTAGAAAACTCCCCATCTGATCTTTTTGAATGTGAAGGCTCAATCGTCATACGACCTCCTGAAAAGCGCAGCTTTGTGCATACAATAAAATTGGAAAATAGGTATCAATTTCAAAATATGGTGATAGAATTTTTGAGGGACAAGCTGGGCTTTTCCATGCACATGGATATCCTAGATTTAGGTTTCGAAAAAGTCATAGCACACGAAGAATCTCTGTCTACTAATTTAAAACTTAACAAAATGCACAGCATTGATGTTGAGGTGCTCCCCTTGGGGTCATTCGAAATTCCTCTCAATAAATGGGTATTTACTGGCCAAGCAAAAGAAGATTTAAATAGTATTGAAACACCTGATGATGCTTGGAATATTTTAGTTTCCTATGGCTCTCATTTTGTTCCTCGAAGAGCCATCTACCATTTTGAAGGATTCCAATTCTCTCACGTAATTGAATGGTGCAATGAAAAAAAACAGGAAATTAAAAGCTCAGAATATGTCAAAACAAAACAAAGGATAAAAGGAAAACCAGACCCATTGATTTCTGTGGAAGGAGAAATTGGAAGAGAAATGAAACCATCTACCTCAAACATGGAAGACAAAGTCATATCCCGTTCAGAAAGACAATTGTTTTCTGATTGGAATAACATGACTAAAAAAAGCTTCATAATGCAAGTTGAAAAATTTCCTGGACATGGAAAAATTATTTGCCGAGGATCTCCAAATGAAGAGTTATAGCCAGTGTGGCAGATTGTTCAGAAAGAGTTTCCTGATGCAGCAGAGTTTCTGAAGATGGAATGGCCCAGGAATGCTCGCTTTATATTACCACAAACCTTAAAATTGAAGCAACGGTACAGACTTAAACTTCAGGAATATCCTCGCAGACTCAGAAGAGAATTAGAGGAAAGGATAAAGAACGCCAACCTTGAATAATTATCTAAACCAGATCATCTAGGATTACTGACCGCTACAATAGGATAGTAATTTGCCGCTGATGTACGCTGTTACGTTTCATAGTATTAAAACTAGCAAAATATGTGCTTAAAAGTCTAAACCGCTTATAGTTAAATGTTTTTTTGTTGGGGTTTCATTATTTTTTTTTTCAAGCTCTTGTTCTGAGTGGTTTCAATATGTATAGAGGATAGCAATAAATGATTATCATTATTATTAATTCACATAATTTACAATATATCAAGGTAATATATCAGCTACTGGGACCTACAAAAATTGTTTTGCCTTCAAATACAGTGAATTGGACTCACAATGTACTAAATTCCAATTTTATTTTAGCTTTAGTTCAGAATCGCTAAAATTATTAACTGCAAAAATATTTATGGAATCTGAGCAATAATTTTAATCTTTTAATTTAAGCTAGAAAAATACCTGAAAATTTAAAAACTAGTTTTATTTTTGTTTGGTTTCTGTTACTTGATACGAGAACTAGCTTAATTATGAACAACGTTCAAGCAAACATGTTAGGAAATTCGAAACCTGTAAGCTGTCAAGTGAGTCTATGTCTGGAGGCCAGGTTTTTAAGGTAATAAGGCTCGGATACATGGGAGGAGACATTGAACTAGAACACTCACTGGCTGCTCTTTTTGAATGTGAAGGCTTGATCGTCATACGATCTCCTGAAAAGCTTAGCTTTGTGCATACAATAAAATTGGAAAATATGCATCAATTTCTTTATTATATATCTTTATATAATAAAGATATAGCCAAAAAATAAAAGTACAAAAAAGTATATTTCAAAAAGGAGAAGAAATTAATTTACAAAATTTATCAACTATCGAAATGAAAATCAAAAATTCAATCCAAGAGTGAAAGACAAGTCTGCCGCGCTTTAACCTGTCAGTGTTAGCTTTGGTAATTCAATGTAGGTTTTGGAAGTCTTTCGTTTAAAATATATGATTTAGGATATTTAGTTTTTTGCTGTTTCGTGGCTTAGCTTGTCTTTTTTAGCGGTGTTAGTTTTTACAGGTGAATTCTGGAAGTTTCCTTCACCTGTACATATTTTCTATATGGTAATCAACTACGCTGAACAAAATGGCTATCTCAAAATTTTGATTGGATGTGTTTGGGAGAATGATGGGCTTCAGGCGGGCTATTTGCCCTCCAATTACTTTCGACTAATGAAAAGGGCACTAGGATTCTAAATTTTTAATCGAATGAGGCCCTTTGAAGTTTCTACGACGACTCCATCCATATGAAGTGCCCTGTTCTCAAAGGAAAAAATAATAAATAGTGCATTGTGCAAACATCGTTCTTATATGCCCTCAGAGGATAGCTTAAAACCCTTGCCCCGAGGGTTGTGGGGGAGTGTTCACCTCAAAAACATTTTGTATTTGGAAATCAACTACGCTGAGCAAAATTGCTATCTCAAAATTTTGATTGGACGTATGTTGGGGAATGACGGGCGTGGGGGGGTACCTGCCCTCCAATCACTTTTGACTATAAAAGAGGGCATTAGTCACTCCAATTTCCAATCGAATGAGCCCTTTTCAAAGTTTCTACGACAACTCCTTCGATACGAAGTGCCCGGATTGAGACAAAAAAGAACACATTGTGCCTACATCGTTCTTTACTTAGGCAGCGCTAGCACGCCTAAATACAGAACGCATATATGAACGATTTTGGCACAATGTACTATTTATTATTTTTTTTTTCCTTTAGAGCAGGGCACTTCATATGGAAGGGTTCGTCGTGGAGGGCAACTAACCCCCCTACGCCCATTATTCAAAATTCATCATCAAAATTTTGAGACAGCCATTTTGTTCAGCGTAGTTGGTTTAACCCTCAGGGATAGGGTCTTTAGTTATGCCCTGGGGGTATATAAGGTTTTTATAGAAGGTGTTGTCGTAGAAACTTCCAAACAGACTTATTCGATTGGAAATTCAAAGGGCTAGTGCCGTTTTTAATAGTCGAAAGTGATTGGAGTGCAACTATCCCCCCCCCCTGCCCATCATTTCCCCAAACAAATCCAATCAAAATTTTGAGATAGCCATTTTGTTCAGCGTAGTTTATTTCAAGATGAAAAATATATTTTTGAGGACGACACTCCCCCACAACCCTCAGGGCAAGGGTTTTAAGTTATACCCTGGGGGCATATAAGGTTTTTAAAGAAGGCGTATTCGTAGAAACTTCAAAAAAAACTCATTCGATTAGAAATTTAAAGGGTTAGTGTCCTTTTAAATATTCAAAAGTGATTGGAGGGCAAATAACCCCCCCCCCCACACCAATCATTCCCTTAATCGCATCCAATAAAAAATTTTATAATAACCATTTTGTTCAGCGTAGCTGATTTCCAAGTAGAAGATATATTTTTGAGGACACTCCCCCAAAGCCCTAAGGGCAAGGATTATAAGTTGTGCCCTGGGGGCATATAAGGCTTATATTAAAATCTTTGTCGTAGAAATTTGAAAAAGGGTTCATTCAATTTGAAATTCAAAGGAATACTATCCTTTTTAATAGTCGAAAGTTATTTGAGGGCAACTAACCCCCCTCTCACGCCTACCTTTTCCCCAAACACATCCAATCAAAATTTTCAGATAGCCATTTTATTCAACGTCGTTGAAATTTTTCGAGATTAGGTCGTTAAGGATGAAAACCCTTCCCCCCACAGCCCTCAGGGTAAGGGTAGTAAATAGCGACGAAGACCACACTGCCTTTCCATAACAAACAACAATAGCACGAAGAATAATTGGGAAATCTTTTTGCAAGACAGTGGAGATTATTTGAATGAATATTTCGGCCCTATGTCCAAGGGCCATCCTCAGCAAGACAAAATTATATAAAAGAAAAAAGACTCACAACAACAAGCGACCAATAAAAAAATTAAAAATTTTAAAGCAGTCCTATTATCCTTACTTCAGCGAAGTTCAGGACTCAACCAGGATGCTCGGACTTCTTTGAAAAATTTTTAATTTTTTGTTTTATTGGTCGCATGTTGTTGTGAGCCCTTTATCTTTTATATATTTTTTTTCTTGCTGAGGACGGCCCTTGGACATAGGGCCGAAATGTTCATTCAAATTATTTCAACTGTTTTGCAAAAAGATTTCCCTACTGTTCTTTGTGCTTTTGTTGTTGGCAAGGGTTGTAAGTTATGCACTGGGAATATACGTATGTCTCTCATCTTCATGCCTGGAGTCTCAAAGCAAGCGAGTATTACTTCTTATAGGCATAACTTTAAAATTAGAGGGAGACTTCTAGATGGAGATTACAGTAAAGAAAAACATGCCCATGTTAACTGAAACAATCTATTGACAATTTTCCTACTTTGAACCGTAATATTGAAAAGAAATCATATTGATTTGAATCACATCATATTTAAATGTATTTAAAGAGCAAAAAAGATGCATGATAGCCGTATAAACAATGTTTTTGGGACAGCATTTCTCATTAGTATAAAATCGACCTAGAGGACGACCCAAAAACGATACCAAGTTAACAGCCTTTTAATTTTCTTTCAGGAAGGGGGCCTCAGGAGTTTAGAAATGTCTAGGTGGGGCTTCGCCCAAAATCAGTTGGAACCGTTGGTCTAAGGGGTCAAGGTTTACAAATTGATGGCACATAGCACCTTTTCAATTATGCCTTTTATTGGCACATAACATATTTTGTTGAATTTGTCGAAACAAAAAACTTATAAAATTCTCTGATTCTGCCAAAACGTTTTGACATAGCAAACCTATGCAGAACAAGTTACTTCAATTACCATATATCAGACAAGCAGACCAAACGATTAACGCTCTTAAGCAAAGCGGTGTAACTTCCTGTTTGAAACAATTAATTAATCCCAGAGAGGCTATTTTTCCAGTAAATCAATAAACAAAAATGTTTTTAATTATTGACCGCTGTACTTTTACAGCTCTATATATTTTAAGGTAAGTTCTTACATTTATCCAAAGCAAACGAACAGGAAGTAAAAGTATTTATGAGGTATCAAAACTGTACAATTTCTTCAATATCCAATAAACTGGTAAATGATAATATTACACCAGATGGTCAAACTTTTAGTTTCTTCTCGTAAGAGAAGGCCAGCAGCCCTTAAAAAAAATCGGCACCTTGTGTTATAAAATAAGAAAAAATATTATAAAAATTAGAGGATGTCACTTTCCAGGTGTGATGGAAATGAAACCAAGTATGGTAAAGAGGACAAGGCACAGTAGGGGTATGTCATGTAAGCGCAAAGTGTGTATGGAGCGGCACTAAGAGATGTTCACCATGTTGTGGACAGACGACAATCCCTCGGATAAGACTACACAATTACCGACACATTCTTCACTAGATGATTGGTGCATTAGAATCAAGACAAGGAATAGCTTTTCTTTCAAGATTTTCACCCTAGTCTGCTTATTTCATTTTTGGCATCCCCCCGAAAAGGGGGATTCCAAAATGTATCCCCCCTCAAATTTTTCTGGATTATATAAGAAATGACCAAGTTAATCTGCCTAGGCAAGGAGGGCAATATATTGCAACCAACAAAAAAAAGAGTAATTTAGCTGTACCGAGCAGACAAAATAAAATAAAAAAAAACCTATTCAGAAATTAATACGACGATGAGAGAACTTTACCCAATCTCATATACTTGGCCAAATAATTTGCTATAGCCCTCAGCAAATTGATTGCTGCAGTATGTGGTCATCTTTTTTAAAATTAAATATCAATTTTCCTGTTACCAATAATTTATTTATTGTATTATTATCATTAAACCAATACCATTTAATAGTAACGGGGTTTATTCAACAACAAAAACAACAGCAGTATACACTAAAAAATCAAGAACAGAACAAATAACCCTCCTTAAGCTTTCACTTGCTTTAAGTTATTATAATCATAATAATTACAAAGTATATAATTACTATAAGCACTAAATTACATACTAATTATTAAATTATACCCTAATTACCTTTTCAAAATCTACTTGTGTTATAAACTAAGAAAAAAAGGTTATAAGAATCTTAGCAAGTCATACTATGCGATTAGGGAGGTATAATCCAATCAGTAAAAGAAAGGGAAATTTTCAGTTGCATCGGGTGGGCACAATTATCAACAAAAAAAAAAAAAAATAGAGCAAGTCATAATAGTCTATAAGGGAGGTAAATTTTAAGCAGCATAAAAAGACAACATTTTAGCTACAAACTAGATTAATTTTTTTTGACTTTAATTGTAAAGGATTGAACCCAATCTACTATAAATTGAAATAAACTGGCTCAGCAGAGGGTGCATAAGGATAGGTGCGTTGGCAGAAATCTTTTTGGGGGAGCCCAATACTGATTTCTAGTACTTAATCTGATTGGATTTTTAGACAAGTCTTATATTTTTCTAAATACAAATAATTTGCAGACACATAATGTCAGAATTGGAATCGAAAGTTTGTTGTGTGCTTAGCACGTTTAGAAGTCGGTATTAAAGCTAGTACATGAGAGGTGTATCAACAGTGCCATATCAAGCAATGCTAAGTTAAAAAATTTCGAAATTAAAGAGTAGAAAAAATCCCTCTTCATTCATTTCACCGATTTTTGCACTTTGGAAAGTCTGGATTGGCAAAATGGAAACTTGCTCTGCTAGTTGAACAGGATCTTCTGGACTGGACCTACGATCCAAATGAGAACATGTGAAAGTCTGTCAAACCTACAATTAGAAGAGGGGTGGAATTATGAGCAAGATTCCACCTTCCAAGAACCAAATCTGGGTTGTAGGTTCATTAATGAGAATGCCATACGATCCAAATGAAAAAATGTGAAAGTCTGTCAAACCTACAATTAGAAGAGGGGTGGAATTATGAGCAAGATTCCACCTTCCAAGAACCAAATCTGGGTTGTAGGTTCATTAATGAGAATGCCATACGATCCAAATGAAAAAATGTGAAAGTCTGTCAAACCTACAATTAGAAGAGGGGTGGAATTATGAGCAAGATTCCACCTTCCAAGAACCAAATCTGGGTTGTAGGTTCATTAATGAGAATGCCATCCTTATAGAAAAATGGGCACCAGTAAAAAAGCAGTTGTACAAAATCGGCCTTGAAACTTTGAGAGCTTCTACGCTTGCAACATCCAGTTGACAAGCATGCTGTAGTGTTTCAGAGACAATTAAGACACTAGCAGCACAGTAGATTAATATTTATATAGGTGCAAATAGCCTTTAATCTTTTTTCTCGTTTTTTTTGTTATTGGGGGGGGGGGGGTGTTTGGTTAACTTATTTTTCTGTTCACAAAAACATTTATTTTGTGTGTGTATCCAGTATCCTTGGCGCTCTACTGCGATGGTTTATCAATTACTGTACATTTACTTTACATGGATACAGTCTAGAAATATACAGTTAAAATTTATGTGGGAATATTATATAATTTTCAAATGGGAGGGGTTAATTCTTGGAAAATTGTTTGTTTGTTTGCTTTATACTAAGGTTGACATCACCAGCGATGACAATGTGTCATTAGCCTTGATAGTCATGGTGGGAACGTGTTCCAGCAAAAAAGGAGCTAATTATCAAACTCACAATCATCTTCTTTACTGTATAATACGCCAAAAAGATCTCCAAAAGAAGTCTTGAGATAGCTTAGTCAGGTTTACTTCAGCTGGTAGCTAGTTCCAGATGAAAATCCAGCTCTGAGTTTTAAAGCTAAGAAACCTCATTCTTTGCTCGCGTTGTCATATGTAAAAACAAAAACACTGTTTCTTTCTTTACTAGAAACGCCAGTGCGAGTAAAGGGTACAGTACTCCACTGCCCATTATCCAATTCATTGTGGGAGGAGCCATCACTCCCAGTAAATTTTTATATGAACAGTTCTTATATGAACAATAAGATAAATTAAAGACAGTGGAAATCAGAATAATAAAGAATTCATAATATTTCTTGATTATTTTTAACTATTTTAATTTTGTTTTTTTAATTGCATTTATTTGAGGTGATTACGTGTTATAGCGACCACTCAAGTTCTTGATCTGTGTAAAATCGGTTTCTCTGTCTGTATTTTGAGATAATTAGCTTAGTCTCAGTGAGATAAACGGTGTGCGTATAACTAAATCACCGTTTAACTAAACCCTAAGCAACTAAACCCCTGTAATTGAGCCACCACCATGCAACTGAACCTTCTTGCAACTCAACATTATGCAATTGAGCCCCGTGCAACAGAACCCCTTGAAACTGAACCTCCATCTAACTGAACCCTTGCCAACTGAACCCACGTGCACCTGGCCCCCGTGAAGCTGAAACCCCCTGCACCTGAACCCCAGTTCAACTGAACCCCCGTATAGCTGAACCACCGTTCAACTGAACCTCCGTGCAGATGAACCCTCGTGTATCTGAACCTTCGTGCAACTGAACCACAGTACTCAGTTTTTCAGCATTCTACAAATATGAGGCAGTAGGCCTATCGTTGGGTAAAACTCAAGTTGGAATATTTATATATTCAACCCCATTGGAATTCTTTGTTTTTTTAACGTCATGATATAAAACCCTGTCTAGAAGATTCACAAAAAAGCTCTTTTTTTTGTCACAAAAATAGAGAAAATCAGCCGTCACAAACCATTAAGTTAGTTTTATTTCTCCTTTTTTATGTTTGTTTATGTTTAATGTCACGTCCCTGGCACTGTCAGAAAATCAAAGTGTTCATATTGAACAAATATAAGTTCATATCGAATGGTGTTCCCATCGGTTTTGCGGCTGGATCTTTTCATCGGGGAATTTTTCGTCGGGAAAGGTAATTTTCCATGGTTTCCCGACATTATTAAAGATCTACCAGAAATAAATAAAAAATAGCAAGTAAAGTCAAGAGATGAAGTAATTATAATAATAATTATTCGAGGGAAGCACAAAACCTCCCACTGCCCTCAGGGCAAGGGCTGTAAGTTTTGCAAGCTGTCCATTGTTCATATTTTAGGTTTTTGTCGGAGGAATAATCGTATAGACTTCAGACAGGGCTCATTTGATTGAAACTGAGAGTTCTAGCTCCATTTTCAAAAGTCAAGAGCAATCAGACGGTAGGCAACCCCCCTTCCCACGTCTTTTTAAATGCTTTTGATTCAAATTCTGAGTTAGCCATTTCGTTCAAAATCATCCAAATGTCCAATAGCTATGGTTCCAGGTTTGAAACCCTCCTCCCCAGCCCTGAGGAAAAGGCTGCCAGATGTACTAGAACAAACATTATTACCCATCAATCCATGCCGCTCTAAAATTGACAAGCACTTTATTGAAAGCATGGAACAAAACAGTATAAAGAAAAATTTCGTATTAGTTACTAAGTATTTTTTTAAACTTATATCGCAAAAACATCTGTTTTTTAATTATATCCCGCTGTACATGCAATAAATCTAGCTGTTAAGTGATAATTTGGCTTTTTCGCTTTTTTTTGTTTCAGTAAAGCGCTAAGCAATTCTACAAAGGCATGGATCGAGGGGTAATAATTTTTGATCGTCTTAAGTTTCAACTTAACTCTTTATTTTCATCACAAAAACAATATTTTTTCCCTATTAATTCACAGAAAAGAAAAATCGGTGTAAAAGATTAGTTTGGAAGAAAATAATCAACATGGCGGTCTTAACTTTGTACATTCTTCCAGATCTGGCTGAAGAGAAATTGAAAGGAGATCATGAGCCAGCGTCATATTACAAATTTCTTCAAGAAAACCAGCATTGACTGTGGAAACAAACAAGACTGTGGCAGTAACTCAGGTCCTGAAAATAAAATACAACCAGTAGTAAGAAAAGAAAGAATAACATCAAAGGTAGTCCAAGTTCTGGTAATCAGATATTAGAAAACGCGAGAAAGAAAAGTACGGGTCTTCCAGTACCAGAAAGAGTGAGGAACACAAGTGAGAAAAGAACATTCAGAGTGTAGGTCCAAGATAGCTCATGTTCAGAGATCAGCACTGATGAAGAGAATTATTTGGAGTTAGAGAAGTCAAATGAACATTTGGATGTTACAGTGAAGAAAGCTAGTGGTAAATGATCCAAAATGTTGTCCAGCTCTGAAAATGATAGTGACTATGACCTCGCAAAGAATAATTCTAAGGAAACTAGTGTACATGCAAAAAAAAAAGAAAACAAGTTTTCGACGACTTGGAAAAGTGACCCTGAGGTCAGTGAGTTTGTTGTGAAATCTGCTTCAAATTCCTTGAGAGTGCATTGCAAATTTTGTGTCGTTTACAGAAGGGGAGGACTGTCAAATATCAGAGATCATGCTAAAACAAATAAGCACTTTCTGGCTGTACAGAGAAAGAGGGGTCAGGTTCAGATTGAGCAAGTTTTGGAATCCAACGGAGAACTTAGAAACAAGATGAGCCTAGCTCACAGGATTGCGATAGCTGAAGTAAAAATTGTGGCGTGGATAGTATCAGATGGTCTCCCTCTCAGAAAGGCTGATACATTGACACCCTTAGTAAGAGAAATTTTTGCCGACTCAAAAATTGCTAATGGAGTAAAAATAAAGCGTACAAAGGCAAGTGAAATAATAAAAGTGGTCATTGGGCCCTATGGACTTGAGAAATTAGCACAGGAACTGAAACATAGTCCTTTTTCAATCATTGTTGATGAAACAACAGATAGAGGCATGACAAAGACTCTATGTATAATGGCGCGCTACAAGAATAGTAGCGATGACGTAAAAGAAGAATTTCTTGGTTTACTTGAAGTGAAAGATGCTTCAGCCAAGGGACAGAAAGAACTTATTGACAAGCATTTAAAGGACAATGACATTCTGGTTAATAATTTACATGGTATTGGCTATAACAATGCCTCAGTCAACACAGGTGCCCAGCGTGGGCTTGGTACCCTTTTGAAAATCGATGTGCCGTCTCTTTTCACTGTCGGGTGCACAAGTCATTCGTTGGTGCTCTCTGCTTCAGCAGCATCTAATACCTTGCCAGATTGGTTAGAGTCTTTTGTGCATGATACATTACACTATATTAACCATAGTCCCAAGAGGATTGGAGAATTTCGTGACCACCAGAAGTTCACTAAAATTGAAGCAAAACTGTTGCTATCAGTGGTTTCTACGAGATGGCTCAGCTTTGAAGTAGCCATCAGACGGTTATTAGAAACGTGGAATGCATTGTTATTGTTTCAAAGTAGTCACGCCTTAGGCGAGAGCGCTGCAGACAATGCGAGCAAGAAGAAGGCACTCAAAATATACAACGCTTTAAAAAATCCTGTCAAGAAGGCCTATCTGTATTTTCTTGCTCACGTTCTTGGTATTATCAACTCCCTAAACACTGACTTTCAGAGTAGTGACACAAGAATCCATAGGCTGGTGAACAGTTTCAGTACAACGTACGCAATATTAATCCGAATATTCGTAAGAAAACGCGTAATGCTGGTAGCGAAATCACCTTTCTCCATAGATCTGGTTCCCACGAACTATCTTTAACTGGATGACATGACATTAGGCACCAATACCAAATGTCACCTGGAGGAAAGTAGATCAAGGATTACTGAGGCCTTTAAGGCCTCAGTAATGAGGCCTTAAAGCCTTTAAGGTCTCAAGCCTTTAAGGTCAACTGTCTGAGGTTTTTAGTGGAGCTCTGCATGCAGATGAGACAAAGAATAAGCTGGAAAGATCCAATTTTGTCTGATCTCAAGGTTTTGGACCCCAGAGTTGCACTCGGATCTGAGGAGGTGACCATTATTCGCATTTTCGTGTGCTTTTCTACGCTGCTGGGAAGCGACGCAACGATTGTAGAACGTAAGAGAGAAAACATTGACCGTCAGCTCCAAGAGCTTAGGTTGAGCCGAGCTGATCTTGGTCAAGATCTGGTCGACCAACCATCTGCTTTCTGGAAGAATATTTTGCATTTAAAGAATGGTATTGGCGAAAAAATCTTTGCTGATCTGGCGACCTTTATGTTGCACCTCTGTTGTCTTCCCCATTCAAGAGCTGCTTCAGAGCAACAGTTCTCTGTCCTGTCTCATAAGAACACAAGACTGCATAATAAGCTGCAAACCGGGACAATTACCGCAATTAAGATGATAATACAGGTCGTTGGCAAAGCCGCTTCCTGGACTATTCCAAATAATCTACTTGATGGGGCTATCAAATGGAGAGAGGCAGTTTGTAATAAAGAACATACTCGTCGTGCTGAAACTGACAGCTCAAACTCTGACACTGAATAGAGTACTGACTTTGATGGGGTGAGTATTTCGTTATGCATTTTTGTAACCTTTCTAATGAGCGATTTTTGTTAATTAGTTTCTGAGTCCTTAGAAGAAGATTTAGAGATTAAAATGATATCTGTTTTATGAATTTGTATATTTTCGTTCACCTGTCATCAGAGACATGCTTATTTAGAACAATGATTATATCCAGGGCTTTAATTCAGGGGAATATCAGCCAGTCTGGAGACAATTTTACTATAGAAATGGCCTTACGCCAACAACTATATGTTTGGCTATATTGATCTAAACTATAGCTTTTAACAACAGTAAAGTTCAAATGATGTCCAACTCTTTAGAAGGGAAAGAGGGGAGGGTATTATCCTGAATATTGTTTGTGACAATTCATGTTTCTTTTAAAATTGACAGGTTTTTTTTTATTCTTATTCCTGTCCTCTTCTTTTGATGGATGGTGAAATTTCTTCTTATGATTTATGTATTGTGCCGTAATATCCGACCTAATTTCTTCTCCTCCTTACTGTCTAACACCCCCTAAATATTGCCAAAGACCACACTGCCTTTACAAGATCCAAACAAGACAAAATAAGCAGGAATTGGATTATTTCTGGTCTTCATCATTTTCTTCCTTATATTCTCTTGTTTTAATGCAGCCTTTTACTTTTCTTTGAAAAGACAACTTTTCTAGAAGACTGAGCTTAACATAGTTGTTTTGCAACAAACTACATTTTTTTTTATTTTGCCTTCCATTATCTTGCGAACTTCTGTCAAAGCAACGTAATTTGACATTCTATCCCCTTACATCACAAGTTGTGCTATGGGGTGAACCTTACAGAATTTGAAAGAAAATATACGAACCAAAAAACCGACAGTTCCTGCAAGGAATTGCAAATAGTTTTACAGTCTGGGAATTGGAATTTCTGTCAGGTTTACACATGGTCTTTAAGTAAAATCCTATGCGTCTGAACTTAAGGTGAAATTAAACGATGTGGAAGACCATGTGGAGGTGCTCATACGTTTTTCCATATGGATGGAACAATATTATTTTCAACTTTAAATTCATGTAGGTCATCTTTGGTCAAAATAGAAGTTTCGTTACTACAGACGTTCGGACCGCACCGAAATCCTTAATTGCTACCGAAGCACAACGACTCGCATTTTTTCGCATAACTAATGCAACTGTCACAGTGAAAATGAGTCTCGATGATTGGTTCTTTACTTTTCGACTCAGATAGGTAGCGGTATTGATTTAAAATTTCGTTCAGTTGACATTCTCATGACGATATCATTCTACCTTCTATTGAAATTGAACAAGCACTACATTTAATTTACATGTAGCGTTAATGTAAAAGCTGGAAATACCTGCGGAACTCATGCAGGAAACAGACCACTAAGTGTCTTGCCTCTCAATTTTCTGTGACGTGTTTCCGGGACTGAGGCCGATTTTCCCAGGTTTAAGTATCTTTGCTAGAAACATTCTAGCGTTGCTACTTCAGGATACCAAAAGAAAACTGTAGTAAGAAGGCCTGAACACGCTCTAAAAGTTGTCACAGGTTTTTTGACGAATTTCAAAGGTTTTTTGGCACTTTTTCCACAGGTTTTGAAAATTCGTAGTGGTAACACTGCATTTAACTGAATCCATGTTATATATGCTTGGAAACATTTTTAATTTTTAGCCTCAGCTTATTTGTAGATAATTAATAAAACAACAGAATCCGCATAAATTAAAAGTATAATGCATGAGAAATTTGGAAAGATATCAACTTATCACGTTTGTTTGATTTGCTTAGTTCTAACCGGTTGAACACTTTAGGAAGTTAAAAGATGAAAGAAATTTAAATAAATTGAGGAATTATGTGGTTTCCCTCATGAACCATTATAAACATATTAGGAAGCTGATAATCTCAGCGGGAGGAAATAAATCTGAAATATTTTCGATATCTTGAGATGAAGAAACACATAATAAACAGAAATCTCCTCAGAATTTTTTTTCAGATGGTCAATAAGGAAGTGTTTTAGAAGATATAAAAAGTATCACACATTTAAGAAGAAAAGGCATGATGTTTGCGACCCTACCCCAGGTTGTATGCAGGGGGAGGGGGTTTTAACCCTCTCCCCAGAATGTTTGCCTGATTCTTGAAAACGTGACAAAAATGAATAAAAGCAAATTTTTGATGCGCTTTTAAAATTTATTTGTAACCTCCCCCCTCCCCAAAAAAGAATCCCAGATACAACCCTGCCCTGACTCCTTGAAATTTTTAGATTTCATCGTTTTTCAACTTTTCATATGATTCACCTGTAATTGGTGTTTGTTTTCAATCTAATCTCCCCATCGAAGCAAATTCCTACGCAGAGGCCAGGGATCAAGGGCATAAGAATACCATATGAAGCTGATTGGCTGCTACGCAAAAATCAAAGATCAAAAAGGCCCGTGAAAGGGAGATCAGCACTGCCTCTTTGGACTATAAAGTCTAGTGCTACACAGGAGCATAATTTGGTATGGGGCAAGAAACAACTGCCCGCAGACCCCAGTTTGCCCCAAGCAGATATTTACCATATTCAAAAATCTTGTCAAAACTAAGATAGACATGAATTTCATTTAGTACGCCTTTGCTTTTATGGTACTGTATGGTTCATTTTTCATTTCCACAGTCATTTTCACATGACTTGGGAAAATCAGCTCCAACTTTGCTCCTCTCCCGCCGAGGATTTTGACAAAATTACGCCTCTAGTGCCACATCCTCTACCTTTTTGCTTTTGTGCAAATATTAATTACTTGAGTGACATAGGAGAAAGGGGAGGTCACAACTACGAAATTCAGAAATAAACAAACAATATGAAAGGTCGCAGGAAAAAATTAAAACTAGTTCGAAACTTCAGGAGCTTTGAGCCAGGGAACACCTACCCCCCACGCACAAACCTACATGGGGTGTGTCCAAATTTAGTATCCTTAGGAATAAATGATGAGGTTTCGTATTCTTTGGAACACGTGAAGAGGTGATGGTGACCAAACTCACAAGGAGCAAGCCAGACAGCTATTAGCTTAAGCTTAAATAAAATGTATTACAGGAAAGTATTTGACACTCAAAGTAAATATAAGTAGTTCTTATGTGTTAGTCAGGACACAATCGAGAATTTGGATCTTCAGGCATGGGGTTAAAACAACCGAGACTCTTGGGAGATACATAGGATACATATAATTTGGGCTGTATATTAGGGGGGCTAAGTATAGTGGGGCTGTATGCAAAATGCAACCAATCCTAACTTATTCATATTACCAACTAAATATTTATTAAAATATAGCGACAATGTAGTTTTTCACAAAGCCGAAGCTAATTGTCTCCGTATACAAACGGCAATAAGCCGGTTATTGTCTGATTTTATAGAACCAAATTCTGGAATGTTTACTGGCCAACAGATAAGAACCTAAAAATATTTAGCATCAAAAGAAGTGTTGTTTTGATTAAATGAAACAAAACGTATTTAGTGTTACTATTCAGTTCTCTATTCATATTGTAGGAGATAATATATGTGTTTACATCTTAATGTAAAAAAATTTTTATATAATAAATTAGAGTACTAATTTCCTCTTTGATTATTTATGCTGTCATGCTTAGCGAAAAAATGCATCTTAATAAGATACAATGCATGGTTTCATAAAATTGCATATCACCCAAGAACTAGTTTATCGACGCAACTCTTTAACACTAAGTATGACAGGACTCCTCTAGTTTTTTCTTTAGACTTTAAAATATGCAAAAGAAATGCCAAACATGTGATAAAAATAAAATGTTGATGATGAGCTAGATTTCAAAAAAAATATTTTAAAGTTTCTCTTTTGCTTAAAATTGTTTCTGGTAAGTTATTTGAATCACATTTTGTCAAAAAAGACTCACGAAACCCTGATGCCTAGTGTTCTTTGAATTTAAAACAAGAAAAAAGGATATTTTCGGCAAAATAGCAAAACTAGGATTTAGTTTAAGGGATAGGATTTAGTTTAGTTTAAGGGTGTCATGTATTCACTCATCCATCTGCCCGTTGTATAAGCATATTTTTCCTTTTTTATATGAGCCAGAATTATCTTACCCTTCTATTTTGGATTTTTTGTTATTTTCCAGAAGGGAGTGAGTCTTTTTATCAGGCTAAGCTGAATAAAATTTTAGTTTGAGCTTGGCTTAGCTCACATCCTGAAGCTCAACTCCGACGAAACGTCTTAGTTTTGTTGTTCGGGAATCTCTACCTAATACAAACTATGTAGGGGGAGGCAATTCATAAATTATTTCATCGGAATATTTGCCAGAGGCGGTAGTCACATCTTGGTGAAGCTTATTGGGAAGTAGGAGCTAATTACCAACTTATTCTTGTTGTGTATCAGGACCCGACTTGAGATCAATGGGGGGGGGGAGCAGGGGAATATTAAATTCAAGCATTATTATTCAAAAGTAGCATTTGGTATCGTATTTCTGTCTATTGAAGTTAAGACTAATTTGAACTCATTGGGAGAGAAGAAAAGGCGACCCTGATATTTTACCGTTCAGGTATCTTACAGTAGAATTCGTGGGATATCAATGCAACCCAGGGATGGGGGGATAGGAACAAGTGTTAAAATTTTGTATTTCGTATTTTAGACCCTGGATCTCTGTAGGGGTAAGGGGAAGAAGGCTGAACCTAAATTCTTGTCACTGGCACACCTAACATATTGGGTATAAGGCCGCAACCAAGCATGGTAAGAAGTGTTCCAAACTTGGTTCAGCTTTTTGATTTGTGAACGGTCTACAAAGGAGAAAGGGGTCCCTATAATCTTGTCATCAGAATATTTCCAGGAAGGGATGGTCAAGCCTCAACCAAACGTGGTAAATTGAAGAGCAGGTTAATTTTTTTATTTTCATCGGTAGGAGGTTCATTCCTCATCCAACTTTTGTGGTAAGGGTGAGGAGTCTACCTCATTCTAGTCATCATTATACCCTAAAGCCCGGGCTGGAAAGTTCAATAAAACTTGGTGAGAAATGAAACTAATGTCATACATTTAATTTTTGAAGTAAATAACTAATCATGAGTAGGGAGGCCTCTTTAGATGCTGGGGATACATAATTTATGCATGTTTTTATGATTTTTGTCACTGAGAATGAAAAAACATGGTTTTTCTCACTTTGATGTATTTTCATGGTTTTTCTCCCTGTGGATGTATTTTCTTGGTTTTCCTCACTGGGGATGTATTTTCATGGTTTTTCTCACTGATGATGTATTTTCATAGTTTTCTCACTGTTTGGTGAATATAGACATCTGTTTGTTGTTGTTTCTTGGATGACGGTTTTGAGTGTTAGTCAATTTATTTGTTGTTGTCTTGGATGTCAAGTGAGTGTTAGTCAATTTATTTGTTGTTTTTTTGGATGACAACATAAGTTCACATTGGCAATTGCTGGATGTGTCTTGGATTTCAATATAAGCTCACTTCAACAGTACATGGTTTATTGATCCACTAAAGGGGAACTAGATTTCTGAGAAATTGATTACATAATCGACGGGTAATGTATTGATTCTAACATGAACAGGATCACGTGTCTCTTTCTCAGCCAATCAGGGAGTTACGTAAGGTTTCCCATTCCATCACAATTTGCCCTTGAGATTTTGTATATAATGGACTTGCGTTGTGGTTAAATTATCATATAGTCTCAAGACAACATGGATAAAGCATTGAATATTGATGAGTTGAAAATTTTATCTACAATGATTAATAATGTGAGTTCTGTTTAGTAAATTTTCTTAGTTTATTTCCAAATAAAATCATTTTACACAGTCCTCCCTCTCCCAATATATTTAAATTCAGGTAAATCCCCCCCCCCCAATACAAACTCCAATATGTGTTCTTTATGGTAAATAAAAAGCGTAAAATTACTCTTTTTACCATATAAACCCCCCCTGTTTACGACTTTGATTCTTTCATTGTAAATAACCATCTTTTTCGATAAATTTAATGCTTTCTGGATTTATACCTAAAAGTGACAACCTACTGCCATCAATTCTTAGGCATGTTAATTTCTATTTAAGCCGTCAACCTAACTTTTAGGATTTCCGTAATGTTTTAAATAGCGCTAATTATGTCAAATGAACATTCTGTTTTAGTCAATAACACAGATAACTCGTCTCTAATGAGTTCTGTTTAGTAAATTTTTTAGGTTATTCCCAAATAAAATCATTTTACATAGTCCCCATACAGTATATTCAAATTCAGATATATCCCCCCAATAGAAACTCCACTATTATAGTCGCTAGAAAGCGTAAAATACGCTCTTTTTTACCATGTATATCCCCCTGTGTACGACATTAATTCTTTCATTGGAAATAACTCTCTTTTTCGATAAATTTTATGCTTTCTGTATTTTTACCTAAAAGTGACAACTTACTTCCGTCAATTCTTAGGTATGTTAATTTCCATTTAAGCCGTCAACCTAACTTTTAAGATTTCCGCAATGATTTAAATAGGGTTAATTATGTCAAATGAACATTCTGTGCTAGTCAAAAACACAGATAGCTCGTCTCTTGTGAGTTCTGTTTAGTAATTTTCTTAGGTTATTTCCAAAAAAAATCATTTTACATAGTCCCCCTAGAGTATATTCAAATTCAGATATATCCCTCCCCCCAAAAAAACTCCACTATGTGTTTTTTATAGTCTCTAGATAGCTTAAAATACACTCTTTTTTTACCAAGTACATCCCCCCTCTGTTTACGACTATAATTCTTTCATTGGAAATAACTGTCTTTTTCGATAAATTTAATGCTTTCTGGATTTCTACCTAAAAGTGACAACCTACTTCCTTCAATTCTTAGGCATGTTACTTTCAATTTAAGCCGTCAACCTAACTTTTAGGATTTCCGCAATGATTTAAATAGTGGTAATTATGTTAAATGAACATTCTGTGTTAGTCAATGACACAGATAGCTTGTCTCTAATGAGTTCTGTTTAGAAGATTTTCTTAGGTTATTTCCAAATAAAATCATTTTACTTAGTCCCCATACAGTATATTCAAATTCAGGTATATCCCACCCCCCAATCAAAACTCCACTCTGTGTTGTTATAGTTGCTATAAAGCGTAAAATACGCTCTTTTTTTACCATGTATATCCTCCCCTGTTTACTACTATAATTCTTTCATTAGAAATAACCCTTTTTTGATAAATGTAATGCTTTCTGTATTTCTACCTAAAAGTTTCAGCTTACTTCCGTCAATTCTTAGGCATGGTAATTTCCATTTAAGCCGTTAACCTAACTTTTAGGATTTCCGGAAAGTTTTAAATAGGGGCAATTATGTCAAATATACATTCTGTGTTAGTCAATAACACAGATAGCTCGTCTCTAGTGAGTTCTGTTTAGTAAATTTTCTTAGGTTATTTTCAAATAAAATCATTTTACATACTCGACATGTCACTTCAGGTTCCTACCTAAAGTGACAGCCAACTTCCTTCAACCATTATGACATTAAGCCGCTAAGATTTAAATACTGATAATTATTGGCACTCGTCAATTCTACGTCCAGCTTATTAATTCTCATAAATTAGGACTCAAGCACTTAAGAAATTTTCACAAAAAGACACTTTTTTCCACTCGATTTAGTGAGAGAGTAAATCTTATAAATTGCAAGGGGGAGATGTGACAGTTAAGATAAATAATTTAATATGGAAAATATATCTTCCATTTTGAGTACTCAGTGTTTATATTGGGAGAGGGGGCTTCTTTGAGACAAATGCTTTCTAGACGAAATTATACCTGACAATAAATTCTGGTTAGGAGCGGGGGATACTAATTTTTCTTCTCTAACAGGGAGTCGTTATTCCATACTAAATTTTTTCTTCTTTTAAGGACAATTTTTAGAAATGCGTGCCTCCCCTGAAAAGAGAGCTAAGGCTAATGGTGCAACTCCAATGCAACAACTGGACATAGCTGGCCCATCGAGAACCACCCACATCCATTCCGGACCAGTGCTGCCTGCCCAAGTTTCATCTGCGCAGGCAGCAATACAGCCTGGGCGAAAAACAAAAAGCGACACGCGCTACCAGGACCATCTGGCACCCAAGTCGACCCGGAATATGGAAATGTAAGAATTTTTGTCTCTACTTTCAACCTGGTTATAGAAATATCAACCTATTTCTTTCAACTTTTTTAGGCCTGTTCTTTTCACCATTTTCAGCACAATAAATCTATTTCAGAGTTATTAAAAGCCATATTTCTCCCCAAAGGAAGTATAATGTTCTCCCTTTTGAATCATGTCAAGTGCATGCATTCACCCTGCTGAATTCGACTAGTGAAGCCTAAAAAAGGGCATCAATTTCTGCTCATAGTAAAGTTAGGTAATTTCTATGGCAATATAAACGAAAGGTTAATCTTGTCTCTACAAATTTTTTAAAGACAACTTTCTATCGGAATGAGTTGTGTATCATGAAAGGGATAGGCTATTCATTTCAAATCACGTTTTTTTTCCAAAGCAGATAAAGAGTATTAATATGAATTTTTTTTGAATTATTTGAACAAAATCAGAATCTATTATGAAATGTAAATATCTTATATTAAGGTGGAACTTTCAAAATATATTGAGTAAACCAAATGCTACTAAGCGCACGTAAATAATAATCCAATTTTAAAATTAGGGTGATTTAGACACTTTGAAAATAAGCCATCTTCTTTTATAGATTACGCTGGTTCCATATTCTCCATCTCCCCCGTGCTCGTCAGTTGGGGAAGAAGATGCATCAATGGAGTTCATTCGCAACAATTCACCATGAAATGGTATCGTTAATGAAATTCCATGCGATATTGATAATTTTTTAACTAATTATTTTAATGTAGATAGAAGCGCATTTGAGCAGGGGGACTTACCTTTGCTAAGTCCAAACACCTTGCAACTTTTAGACGATTTTACACGGGAATTAACAGGGAATCCTTCCCCCACTGATTACAAGAACAAAATTCAAACAACTGAAATTGATTCTCACAATCCTATTATTGAAAAATTTGGGGCTGGAGGGGGTGGTAATAATATATAAGAGGGGGAGGAGGGTGGCAATACCCAATTTACGAGACTATCTGAATTCCAGTGGTCAAATTAATTTTAAATACGATAGTCGTCTACCCTGCAACTTTTGGGGATCCTTTTAATTTGCTTTTAGGAGGGGGGTATTTTGTATTTGACCCAATAGAAATTGTTCATGAATATGTAGATAGAATTCGTGCATTGTTAGAAAACCAGATCCAGTTGTGTTGGGGGGATAGGGATTCAATTAAGGTTTCGATTGTTTTAAAGGTATTTTATTTAAGAGGATAAAAGCGAGGTTTATTATCATTATGTACATACCGATATGATAGTTGTCTAGCCACATTTAGAAAATTACGAAACAGTTTTTATGGATTGGACAGGCCTTATTATTATGCATCTCAAAAATTATAACGAAAATGGTAGTGGATCTGTAGTTTTATTCATTGAAAATTTAAGTGTAAATATTTGTAAATTTAAAAAAAAGTTTAATTTTAAGAGAGAGGGCAGGTAAGGAAAGGTCTATAGTTTTAAAATATAATCCTGATTTAGAGGGGTGCAAAGGCTTTAGCGAATCTCTTTTGAAACTGGTCAAAAATGTTTCATGTACGCTTTCCTCATGTTAGCTTTCCGACCTTGGAAAGATGAAGCCACAAAGACAAATTTGGAATATTGGGCTGTACATGGGAAGGCGGGGTCCGATTTTCCCACTATAGATTTCACTCGGATAAACGGAATATACCCAGTAACGCTCAGGTCCATTGATATTTTTGAAAGGGCCAATGCCCATTTAAATATCGGCGTTACTGTGGTTCAGTATGAAACTGAATTTGAGGATGGGGCTCGTTCTAATAAGAAGGGGGTCTTGTTCCCGGTAAGGGGCCCGTCAATTGAATAGGTGAAGCACTAGGATTGGTTGTTATACACACCACCTAGTGAACATAATGCAATTGGTCATTTCAACCCGATTACAGACATAAGTAGAGTTCTGGGGGAGGGTAAAAAGAATAAGGGGGCATGTTTCTACTGTCCGACATACTTTTCTAGATTTTGGACTAAGTTAAAATTACAAAATCATTTGAAGTATTGTAGACGGCTTGGCTATCAGTCAGTGGAAACGGTTTCAGGGGATAGGACCATTTTACATTTTAAAATTTCCAAAATACCTTCCTCCAAAGCAATAAAATCCCTTTGGACTGTGAAGCAAAGCTAGTGGAAGTGAAGGATCCTCGATTTCCGAATCGAGTCAAAGAACATCGAGCCTTTGCGGTTTCCTAGGCTCATGCGCAGACAGACAGTTCTAACACTATGTAGTTGTTGGAAATAGTCGAAACGTTGGATGAGGGTGAGTGCATGGTCAAGGCACTGACTAAATTAATTGGCACTGCTAATGGAGCTATTTCTCGTTTGAGAAATACCCATTACCCTATGTTATTGTCTGCAGAGGATCGTCTCGCTATTAAAAAAAATTAGCTGGGTTTGTAAGGGGGAGTTTGAAGAGGGGACTAAGGGAAAGGGGACTAGGAAGGTGAGAGAGGGGAAGTGGAAAGTCAGAGACCACAATCACTTGTGGCAGGAAATATCTCCAGAGGGTATTGATTATCGAGGGGTAGCACATCAATCATGCAATGTGAATTTAAGCCAGCAGTTTTTTATACGGGTTTTCATTCAAAACGTAAATTATGATTTAAAAATTTATTTTACCGGCTTTGGCATGTATGCACAGGGAGGGAGGGGGAGTAGATAGTCCATGAGTAAACCATTCATTTACCTATAACATCATCCCCAAATCAGCCGAGAAGCTAGTGCTTCTCAAGTTGAAATGGCAGGTAGTGAATAACGGGCATACGTGTCATAATAAAATCAGGTTTTTAGATTCATTTAGTTTTTCCCCAAGACGTTGAGTCAATCGATTCAAGTGCAGAAAAGCGAATTTTGATAGTTTTCCTTTGCTTAAACCGCACTTTTCAGACAGTGAAATATACGACCTACTGACCTGTAAAGGTGCATATACATACGACTATTTCTGTTCTGGCGCTCGCTTAAGCGTAGAGAATCTACCTCCATTTGAAGCTTTCTATAATTCACTCACCAACAGTGAATGCACTGCCGAGGAACACGAATTTGCCAAGAGGGTCTAGGCTAAGGGTAATTGTAAAAATGGGTGGGATCATTGTTGACTGTACTTGGCAAGTGACGTTTTAACTTTGTTAGATGTTGTCTGCAAAAACACAGACCAAATATATTCAGAGTTTGGACTAGATATAGGGTATTATTTTTCCACACCACATTTGGCGATGGACTTGATTTTAAAAATTAGTAAAGAGGAAATAGGGCTGATCACTGATGTGTATCAACACCTTTTTGTAGAAAGGTCAATGAGGGGTGGGTATGTTTTTCATGGAAATCACTTTTTGACAACAGATCCAAGCGGACATGACACTGGTGTAAAGTCCAATGCAGTTTTTTTTGACATGAACTCATTATATTCCTCTGCAGTGTATTACTACTCTTTCCCGTGTGGAAACTATAAATGGCTGGAGAATCTTTGTGAGTTCCCCAAAATTCACATCGTCAAGGACAATGGGCCACAATGATGGTTCTTTGAAATTGATGGACACATTCCATTTGCGCTTCACGATTCTGTCAAAGATTTTGTTTTCCCCTGTATCAATCGACCAGTGACAAAGGACTCACTGAGCCCATACAATCGTTAATCGGTTGAGGATATGGGGATGCTCTGAACCCCCTCTGAGCAGAAACTGATTTCAGATCTGGACCCTAAACATAATATCGTTGTTCACCATGTGCTTTTGTGGTGGATGGTGAACAATGGTTTCAAGATCACGAAAATGCATAGGGTCCTGCAATTCAATCAAAAACCTTATTTGAAGACGTTTATCGATACCTGTGTTGATAAACGTTCTCGGGTAAACAGTAAAGTAAAAAAGGAAATGTACAAGCTCATGTTAAATTCAGCCTTTGGAAAAATGTGTGAAAGCGTACGGAACAGATCTTGTTGTGACGCTGTGACTGACCCCAAAGAATGTGCACGATTTACTGCAGACCCCAATTTTACATCGTTCATGAGCATAGAGAAAGACATGGTTCTTCTACACAGAAAGAAGAGAAATGTGGTACTGAACAAGAGTATAGCAGGAAGTAGTTAAGAACCTTAAAACACCAAAACGCAAATGCTTTCGTTTTTTACGCAGTAGGCCCGGTACAATGGCCAAGGGAGGGGGAGGTTCAAGTCTACTGTTGGACCAAAAATTCTTCGCTGTTGTAATTAAAAAACGGTACTTTATAGGGGTATTTATATAATGGAGAGTAAAACAAACCGCGGATATATTTCCCGAACTGGAATACATCTTTCTACCCCGAGTTACTGAAACGTCATGCCTTCAATCAGCTACTTATGTTAAAATCAGAGACGGGGAGTGATGAGATATCAAATGGGGTGTTCCCCGGGCCCTAAAGTTAATTGCGTAGAAACTCACAACAGGGATATAAAGCAGGCGTGTAAAGGGGTGCCTACACATTTTGTAAAGAACAATTTCAACATGAGTGTCTACAGCAACTGTGTAGAGAGTAGCCTAGTGCTGAGAGCACAATTGCTTGCAATGTGCTCTCTACATTATAAAATTTATACTGTTAGAGTGTAAAAGAATGCTATGGCATGTATATCAGACAAGGTCTTTGTGCTCGAGAATGGTGTAAATGTACTCCCCCACTGCCACTATAGAATTTCAGACCGTGTTGAATTCATGGACTATCGCAATCAACTTGGTCTGGATAAATTAAATTCACCTAACCCAAACCTAACCTCACCCAAACCTAGCCCTACCTGATAAATTCACTTAACCCAGCCTAACCCAACCTTTCATGAATTAACTTAAATACTCAAACCTAACCTAACCTGCTACAGCAGGAGTGACAGCGACTATTGTATACAGTATTTTTAACAGTGACCCCGGGTGGTGGGGTCCCGCCGGCGGCCGGCCTTCGGCCCGTGGCTCCCGGGGGTTGGGGGTATCTTTTTAAATTCATAGTGTTCAACTGTGCTATTTTCTTAAGTTGTTCGTGTTCGTGTTTTTATGTCAATATATTGTTATAGAAATAGTGTGTGTGTGTGTACAAAAATGTGTGTGTGTACAAAAGGTGTTTTTTATGACAATAATTGTTGTTGTAAAAATAGCGTGTGTGTGTGTGTGTTCTTGTTGAGCAAAAAGGTGTTTTTGATAACAAATGTTGTTGTACAAATAGTGTTGTTCTTGTTGAACAAAAAGGTCTTTTGATAATAAATATTGATGTTCTTGTTGAACAAAAAAGTGAAAAAAATTTGTACACATATTGTTTTTGTTTTTGTTGAACGGAAAAGTATCGCTTTTGTTCAATAAATGAATAAAATATTATTTTTGTTGTTCTTGATAACGAACTAGATAGATCTATGGGAAAATAATTATTACTTATTCATTGGGCAAGTATGTTTTACAGTTAGTTGTAGTCCGACTGTTGTCAACAGCAGCAGTATGTACTAATTTTAAACACCATTCAGATTGCTTCTGTTTGGTTCATCAATGTCGGGGAAAACGACACTTTTAGTTAAAAAAATTCAAAATTGTAATAAATTTTTTTTGGAAAAGCCAAAGAAAATTAATATTGCTATAGTATTTGGCAGGAATCCTACGATCAAATAAAAGCTATAGCCACAACCATACCAATAGAATTCAAACGGGGACTTGATGTTTTCAATAGTATTGAACCAAACTCGTGGCTGATTATTGATGATTTGTCTGAGTCAATTGAACAGTTCTCACAGGAAACGCTACAGCTGTTTACCGTTCGCTCTTATCATGAACACATTTCCAAAGCCCTAGTTCTACACAAACTGTTTCACGAGAGCAAATGTATGAGAACCCTTGCTTTGAATTGCCCCATCTATATTATCTACCGTGTTATTCGTCATTTTAGCTCGCTAATAACTCTCAATAAGCAAATGTATCCCGGCGCTCCCAAATTTCTGCTCTCAGCGTACGCTCAGGCAACAAATAAGCCCTATGACTACATTTTGCTAGATCTTAATCAGAACACACCCGAGGATCTACATTTAGTCACAGATATTTTTGACAAAGAAATTACTGTATATGTTCCGTTGAAAAGTAGAAAAAGCTATTAGTTGCCATCATGACACTGAAGAAACATCACGATCAACGGCATTTATTTTACGTTTTAGGTACTTCAAAACTTCCACTCGGGAAGGCTATACTCAAACAAGGTGTTGACAATGATTTCATTAATCTAATATCTGAACTTTGTTTAAATTTAACTGAGGCCAATGTATACTTGCCAGAATGTGTTAAAAATCAGACGAAGCAACATCGTTCCACTGCACGTGCCTTGGCTTACAAAAACAAGGGAAATTTTTTAAAAGAAAACGTCTCCCTCAAGCGGCCGGTAGCTTTTTTACACTTTTACTGTCAATAATTGCAGGACTTGTAAACAGTTTTCTCTACATGGCTAAACCCTATAAATTGACGCCATTTGAACTTGTCCTCTCGCCCGTGGAACATTTTGAAGACAATCTAAGCAAACTCATTATTCATGAGAATATTGCCAATGATAAAAAGCTAGTTTTACTTCAAGACACATTACGATGTGTGGACAAACATTGACCCACAGTCACAGATGCCCCTAAAAAGGAAACACCTCAAGATTCAGCAGTGCAATCAAAGGAGAAGGAGTTGAATTCCATAGTGACATCAACTTATTGCCAGTGACCTATCGAAAACAGTGTAAAAGAGTATTAACATATCTCATGTTGGAAAGCGGTAGTAGTGATCAAATTCAGTTCAATAACACTGGGAAACGAATTATACTTCAGGGAAAAAGTTATAATCTAGTTGATTGAATTTGTGTTATGCTCACGAATCATAGAGGACTTTTATCATTTGAAAATAATATATACAACTTTCTAAATGCATCAAACTTCCCCAAGAGTCTCATTGGCAATAAGCAAATTCTAAAGAAACTAAGAGAATATAGTTCTCCAACAACGTCAAAAACACCATTTAAAAAAGAAGAAGATTCAATCTTAGAAAAAACTAGTGGCAGCAGCAGCAATGATTTTATAACACCAGTGGCTGCTAGTCAAAAGCAAAGACGAATTGATTCACCCACCAGTGTGCAAAAGGGGAGTGGACATCACACTATGTGTTTGCGTTCAAAATGGATGAAGTTCTAAACATGTGTATGAAAATATTGGTGAAGCGGGAAGTCTAAGTTCCCCCACAACAGTTTCTAAAGTTGTCTCTAACATAGATGACAGCACATTAAAAAAGCAAAAGAGTATCTAGAAAATGAACCGAGTTACACGCTGCATCGGAATCGTAGGTTTCGTGGCAAGCAGTATCGACAAACTAAAGCCTGTTTCGCTCTGCATATAATGCAAACTGATCTTTTAACTCTAGACGCGATTCAACGGCGTCACAATGCACCCTACAAATATATTCTAGTGGCAATCAGTGTCTTTAGTCTCAATGCCTATGTCATTCCATTTCAATCAAAAAGAGGTGTTGAAGTTGCTCAAGCTTTAGAAAGTATTCTTGAACAGGATTGCTATAGAAAAATCAATTGGATTTCGGTAGCGAATTTGTTAATCCTCATGTGCAAAAGGTTCTATTGAAATATAATACAACGCTCTATCATAGTCACAGCCCGATAAAGGCTGCATTGGCTGAACAATTGATAAGAACGAGTCGTCTATTAATATCAAGATATTGTAGACTGAAAAATACTGCTGCTTTTATTCATGATTTAGAAAAAATAATGCAAATGTACAACCCCCGACCACACCGATCCCTGTACAATGTTAGCCCTCGGGACGTTCATTGCAGTGAAAATACATTTGATGCTTTTCTAAAGCAATATTCCAGTGGTAGTGTCAATGAGAAAAAAAAGAATTTCAATGTTGGTGATACTGTTCGAATTAATAGAACAACCAATATTTTTGAAAAAGGGAATTATTTATGGAGCACCAAACCTTTTAAAGTGTCCAAAATCCTAGACACTATACCCATGACTTATCGACTGCGAGACACCAGAGAAATTAACTGCAAAAAGTTAGAAACACTAGTGAAATTTATCAAATTGAAAAGATATTAAAGAGTCGTACTCGCAGGGGCAAGAGAAAGTTGCTTGTTTGCTTGCTAGAATACAAATCTGATTTTAATTCTTGGGTCAGTGTTAAAGATATTGACAATGCCCAATGATTTCTATATGACTTCCATGTCCAATGTTTCTTATTCTCTCTACAATTCTTTGAATAGAACAAGTGACTTTGGACGAAACTCTCTCCCACCATCAAATTTGACGGTGGGTATGAATTGGCTCTTGTCGACCATATTCTCAAAAATACATATGACATCCTGGGAAAAGATTGCAAATATGACATAAAAATTAGACCCTATGATTGGCCGCAACCCTCAAGTGATCAAGAACAAATTCAAAAGAACAATTGGATGAATTATCCATATATTGAATTACCCTATGAAGAACTCACCTGTAAGAATGATTTATGTCGTTTTATCAATAAAAGAATTTCCACTCGTAGAAAAGGAGATTTTCATTTCAACTATTCAAAGGAGGAGGGCAAGATCTACATTAGTTTGCCCATTGCCAATGGAAAATTAATTCTCAATGATAATCTAAGGAATATTCTTGGCTTTAAGCTCAATATAATCAATGGTAAAAGTGCTGGAAACACTAATTTTATTTTTGCTTACTACCCGCCTGCCTTTTCCACGGAAACTTGTATATTTCTCAGACACTTAAATAAATTTGAAATGCTTGGGCTTTCATCTCTTGTCTGCAAAGTAAATGGAATCCCACTCTACAATCTATCTTTTGATAAATCCTATAGAACATTGTATGAGTTGACCATGCGAACCCTAGATTTTGATTCACAACTATTTGAAAATGGTATAACCGAAGAAATGTTTGCTAAAACACATGGTATCAATATATTGGATTGTCTGGTACCCAGAATATGAGTATAATACGTACGGGGAGTGTGTGTTTAGAATGTACATTTGCCGACCCATTAGCTCAGAGTGTCGCACTAATCTCGTTAAATAACTTTGAAACCTATTGGGAAATCACTCCCGAAAGAAATGGTCTACTAGACTTGGCACCGTGAACACCAATCAAATAATCAATGTATTTAATATGGACCCCTACATGTCCAGATACAGATCCTATAATCTGCCCTAGGATTTTCTTGGAAAAATTCAAAGTGCCAACAATACCCTAATTATTGTTAATAGCAGTCCGTCGACTGTGCAGACGGGTCATTGGTTGTGCATCTTTCAAACAATGAAGAATATAAACCTTTTTTATCCTCTTAGTCTACCCTATACATTCTACACTCCTCACATCCGCAACTATATTGAGATCAGTGGGAAAACTATTATTCAAAATCAAAAGAGAGTGCAGGATCTAACAACTAAAAGCTGTGGCTTCCATGCACTACTATGTTTCGTGTTTTGATGTCGCGGCTATACTTACAAGCAGTTTCTCAACATTTATGTAGACAATCCACGTCTTAATGACTTTTTGATGGAAAATATCCTCTCAAACCTGAATAATATTGATTTTAGTGTCCCACGAGTAAAGTGCTTAAAAATGTATGTTAATTTGTTTATTAATAAATGAAAAATGTATATTCAACAATGTCTTTATTCTTCACTTTAGATTTCTTCTTCTTCGGTGTATAGGCAACTGTCGTAAACCACTAATGCTGGTATATAATTTGAATTCACTGTATATTGATCTTGATTGGCTATAAAGTCAGGGTTACCTTTTCTACAGTATAATGTAACTTCATTCTTGTTATATCTCTTTGTATAGACAATGATACTATTTACATTCATATTGTGAAATTCGCGTGTTTCAATTTGTCTATTTGAAGCAATATCACATACAGTGTTTTCAAATGGTGAATCACATTCGGTAACTGCCAAATATAAATCACTTGGTTTATAGTCATAATAGGCAGTGTCATCACAACGATGACGTGGAAACCAAATTGTCTTGTTACTCCAACAGTTGAATTGTTAACCAGATTCTTCCTCCCAAAGTAATTTAAATCCACGACAATACCAATCTAGTAGAAATAAACTAAAATAAAGTTTGGGATTTTTTCCAATCATACCGGGGTAAGTATTCTCCCACTGATCACATTTTCATAGTGACAATTGGAGCATAGATGTCCTCTTGGGTGAGATTCACAAATCTCTTCAAGACTTTAGATACATCCTTTTATTTGTACTGCATATCCTCTATGTAATTTACAAGGATTACATAATTTGCCGTTTTCATTATAGTTATCAATAATTGTACAATTCTCACATGATGACCAACTGCCAAGAGTGTACATGCATATTGGACATGCATAAAACATTTTTTGGTTTCCGATGTCAACTTTCTCATAGCTAAAATGAAACTGATTCTTGTTCGATAAATTCAGAGCGAGGAATGGTGAGAAGAGTAACTCTGTGACGCAACCTCTTTCGAATGGCTGATCCATCTACATTGAATGTATGGCAATGTTTTCAAAAGTATATCCACGATGTTATTCTGCTTTGTTCCAATTAATATATCAATAAATTGAGTATAAGCATTTGAGTCACATCGTGAAAGTTTCATACAATAGTCCAATGGGGGAGAATAAGTTTTCATTATATTGTCAAGTGTACCCTCTGAGAATATCCTTCGTTGAAGGGATAACTCGAGGAAATCATCATCCAGAATCAAACGTTTTTCCATAATCACAAGATTCAATCTAATTATCTCTTTCTCAAATTTATTCATTTTTTAATCCTATCACTCTGACTGCTGACTCTAGGCTGACAATGATTCCTTCTACTTAATCTAACAAAAAGAAAGGGAACTTTTTCGATTTTGAAACAATTTTATCGTATAATTACAACAATAATACTTTTCATGTACAATTAGCGATAGAGCTTATTGTCCTTGATATGCTTCACTAATGCACTTAAAGCACTTTGAAGTCTCATCACATGCACCATATCAACTTTTGCAGCAAAGCATAATTGATTTTTAAATTTTCTCAATGATATCACATATCTTGCATATACTTCATCTCATTCCAGACAAGATGTAAATGGTCTCATTCATGATTACATAATCCGTGTTGTAGCGGTAGCTAGTAACCTAGTAAGAGACAATCACGTCCAATGTTAAGAAATACAAAAACCCAAAACTCCTAAAAAAATATAATAAAGAACGACATCTTGCCTATACTAAATTTTATAGGCCACTTAACTATAGAATATAGGCCAGTACAGTTATATATTTAAGGTTAATACATTCAAATTTTCCATTAAAAGATGATCATTTGAATAAAAACCAATTACATACATTTTATTTAGTTAGCTACTTGATTGTTTCAGGCTAGTCTCTTATTATTTCAAAGAAGAAAAGGCCGTAGGCTTTTTTCTGTTTGTAATCAATTAAAAAAGTTCTATCTTTAAAATGAGTTACGTGGTGCTTTGGGTCACTTGAAAACTTATAAGTGAGAAAGAATTTCCGGGTTGCAGTGGTAGCTATCAACCTAGTAAGAGACGATCACGTCCAATGTTAAGAAATATAAAACGGTATATATTTTATTTTCTGTTTTCTTTTCCAAAGATAGCTTGGCGCTGGAACATCATAGAGAGTGGTTCAATGGCTCATTTTGAAGGAAATTAATGGGGTTAAAAAAATTTTGTAACTAAAAAAAAATTTTTTTAAACAGAAAATTTTTCACTAAAAACTGCATTTCTGATATCTTTTTATACTGCAGTCTTTTCAAAGATGTTTGATTTTTGAAGCATACATAAAGGACGGTTGTCAGTCAAGAGGTCGTCGATGTCAGTCAGTTACAGGATCTAATGTAGTACTAATTATTAATAGATAAATGTGTAAAAATAGCCTCTGGCAGGATTTGAACCTGCAGTTGTAAAAAAGAAAATATAAAAACCCATAACTCCTACAAAAAAAAGTCAGATCAAAACCACAGATTGTTCAATGGCTCATTTTAAATTAAATCTCTAGATCTAGTGCCATTTGTGCTTTTTTTTTTTTAACTAACGTTAATGAACAAACTTTAGTCAATAGTAACTGCAGTATCATCAGGAATCATTATATAGATGATGAATTTTCCTTATGAAATCAACATCGGTAAACATTTCCCATATCGGAAATCTAACACAGGCCAACTAGGTGAGAGCCAGCTATCGTAACCAATAGACCATATAGTATATATTAAAATACCCGATTACCGAAGCTTATGTTAAAGATATATAGTAAAGAACGATCATTAGAAAAACAAACCATTGCAAATATTGGACTGAGTAAGCTGCCTTATTTTTTGGCGTTCGACTCCTACTACTCCAAAGAAGAAAACCTGGGGGCTTTTTCCTGTTCGAATTCAAGGTTAAGATAAAGAGTTATCAGGGTTTGAGTTGTATCCGGGTTGCACTGGTATTGCATTAAATAATGAACTGTAGCCCAGAGTAATTGAAGTATTAAAATTTATATTAAAAGACAATCATTGAAATTTGTATCCTGGAACCAGATTTTTGTCGGCTTAACCCACAAAGTACGTATCTCTATATTTCTGTCCTGTATTTCCAAAGAAATTCTTTACATAAGGAATCATTTTAAAGATTGATCAATAATGTCATAATCTTAGGTTTTAGCCTGGTCGTCTCTTACTATTCCAATTAAGAAAAGGCCATAAGATTTTTCAGTTTGAAATAAAACAGTTCGTGAAAATGAACTGTATAGTAAAAGCGATCCGTCTCAATAGTAACCAAAACTATAATAACGCAATTTTTATACCAATAGATACATAAAAGAATCGGATTTTGATGCTGATTTTAAATTTATAAGTTTTGTCAAGTTTAGTTATACCCTTCAAATGTTAAATGAGTAAAGGGGAACAAAAAAGTCAAAGGGGACTAGATCTGGGGAATACGATGGCTGCAGCATTATTAGTGTGTTGTTTTTGGCCAAAAATGTTTGCACAAGCAACGATGTGAGAGCTTGGGAGTTATCCTGGTGCAAAAGCCAATTTTTATATAAATATTGACGTTTTTTTGGATTGCTTTGCACAACTTACGCATAACTTGCTGGTTATATTCCTTATTGACCGTTCTATCCTGAAGCAAGAACTCATGGTGCACCATGCCTCTGCATTCGGAAAAGCTATTAGCAAAACCTTCACATTCAAGTGAACTGGGTGTGCTTTTTTCGGTCTTGGCTCGTGCGGCAGCTTTCACCGGGATGATTGTGCTTTGGTTTCCACGTCATAACCGTACACCCATGTTTCATCAACAGCTGTGCCCCTGTGGAGCAAATTTGGATGGTCATGGACAACACGTCCAACATATCCTAAGCAATGTTGATGCGATGCTATTTTTGGTCGAAATTGGGCAATTTTGGTAGGAATTTTGCAGCCACCTGTCTCAGGCTCAAATTTTAGTAACGATCGAATAGCACGAACAAACAGACATGTCTAGATCCCGACAACTTCTCTGACGGTGATTTGACAATTTGCCGGTATTATTTTCTTCAATTCATCATTTTTCCTCGGGCTTCCCGCATGCTCTTTGTCGTTCACATCATCTCGGCCCTCTGAGATCAGTTTGAGCCACAGATAAACGTTGTTTTGGTCCCAGGTAGCTTCACCATATTTAATTTATATAATAATTTGATACTGATTTTTCGATCCATTTTTTAGAATATTCACCAATAGAAAACGAACCAAAAAACCTGCATGAAACCGCTGTAAAATAATTAGCTGAGCATTTACAATGACCGAAAATGTCGTCATAAATGAGATACATGAGTATTAACATGACGCCTCAAAAAATCGCAAATTGAATACACTTAACCTGCGGAAATTGAAAATTTGCAATTTCTTTTGAACAGACCTCGTACTAGGAAACGTATTTGAGAATGGCTCGAATGGCTTCAACATGTATTTTATCAAACGGTCGTGTATCTATCATTCCTACAATTTCCAAAACCACAACTGATCTTTCTCCATAGTCTTTAGATAGCCAACTATGAAATGTCTCTATAAAACTTCGATATCTATCAAAATGGTTGTTTTTCAACAAATCACAACAATATCTAGCTAATTGTACAAAATCATGAACATTAAAATTGTACACAAATTGGGGAGCTTCTTTCCCTCCCGCAATCATATGAGCCAACAATCGTATAACAATTTTTTTTTCATATAGTTTTCCATAAGTGAAAAAAACACTTTCAAGAATAGATAAATCCAGCTTGAAAAAATAACTTTGGAGCAAATGTTTTGAAATTTCCTCTTTAAGAGCCAAAAACTTGTACTTTTCTACAATGTGTGTAAATTTATCTCTGTTTAATAATGTTAAACCAGAAACGTTGCTCCAGATACCCGTTTCAAAACCTTCTTTGTAGTAATCTATAATACTTTTCATAGTTTCAAAGTTCAAATCATGGGCTAGAACAAGATTGGTTCGATTTTCAAGCCTTTCCGCTTCTAGCATGTTCGTGAAGACATCACTAACCGCTGTTAAAAGAGATTTCTTGACTTTAATGTCTCCACCATCACATTGAATAGTAATGACAGGGCTTTCTTCCATATCAAAATTAGCAGAAATTTGTGTAAGGGCAGGAACTCGACTCATTTCTGAAACAGAATATGTCTTGTTTTCTTTGTCTTGTGGCGTATGTTTGAAGACTTTTTTTCATTTTTTGTTTACTTGTTGTTTTCTTTCCTTTTAATGTTTTAGTACCTAAATGTTTTAGTACCTATACCATAAATATTTTTGCAGTTTATATTTTTAGAGATTCTGAACTAAAGACTAAAATAAAATTTTATTTTTTAATTTTTACGTCCCCTCACTCATTACGTCATATGTGGTTATTAATGCACATTTTGTGTTAGATATTATGCTTTCTCACTTGTTATGTCATATATGGTTGTTAGTAGATAATCGACAGAATATTCGTTCTTTATTCTATTTATTGATACAAAATTTTAAAAGTAGTTTTGATTTTTGTAAGGTTCTAATCTTCGAATATTTATTGATACAAAATTTTTAAATTAGTTTTGATTTTTGTAAGTTTCTAATCTAGAATATAAATATTTTTACTTTCATAACTTTAATAAATGAAATAATTTAAAAATTTTTATTACTATACATCAGTATATGTATATTGAACTGACAATGCACATTCATTCGTATTTTTCAGTAAAGTGCAAATTCTGTTCTGGCCTTGGGAAGGTATAGGGGTTTTGCACCTAATTTATGTTAGTTTCTGCTCATTTTGAGTTTGACTCGGTTAATTATTGTAATTTCTGTTCGTTTTGGGTTTCATTTATTTATCGATGCTGATTTGTGGTAGTTTCACGCTTGGTAGATTATTTGATTTATTTTTGCTAATTTTTTGTTTAATGGAGCCAAGTATTTTTTTTTAACATTCTGGTATATTTAACGGTTTAGCGGTGATACTTAGCTTACCCTGGCAATCATATTCCATGATCAAATACCGACACGTTGATTTCGATGCATTAGACTGTTTGAAAGCATGGTTGCATAGTAAAAAAAAACAACTTCATGGTTGCTGCTTTCGTTGCAAAGCAAAGTTTTGCAACGACATTTTGATTTCGCTGCAAAACAGAGTGAAAAGTCATATTAGGCACTACTTTATGAGCTATTCAGGGAGAAGACTAATTTCTTGGAGTCAATACTAAGTATTCCTGATTGATAGACATATATCATGAATCTTGTTTTTCTTCTTATAATATGTAATGCTGATGCAAAACACAGTTAAAAGTTATATTAATCACTACTTTACAAGCTATATTTATAGAAGTCCCATTTCTTTGAGTAAAAAAAACACAAAATATTTACTACAAATCCAAATGCTACTATAAATGTAAGAAACTTATTTTAAAATCGAAACTAGTTCTTTACAAAACAGAATAATTCTTACCAAACAAAGATAATTCTTACAATATACAAAATAGTTTTGTATGTAATAAATACAAGATAGTTTCGTATAAGATATAAAATAATTCTTTTAAAATGTGATATAGTTATTATAAACAGCAATAATTCTTGCAAAATTCTATATAGTTCTTACAAAACAAAAACTATTCTTAAAAATACAAATAGTTCTTACAAAATTCAATAAGCAAAACCAAACTAATCCTTACAAAATACAAAATAGTTCTTCCAAAGTTCAATAAAATTCTTACAAAAAACGTAATGGCTCTTACAAAATTGAAAACATTTTCAACAAATGCAAAATAATTCTTGTAAATACAAAACAGGATAGCTGTTTTAAAATAAAAAATTATGCTTATAAAATTCAATATAGTTCTTAAAAACTACAACTCTTGTTCATTCTTTCCTTCTTCACTTCTAATGGGGTACTGGGATATCATAAAGTGTTTTTAAGGGACAATTTAAAAGAAAATTGCTGGATCCACGTGCTTTTGTAATAAACACAACACCATTTTTAAAATAAAATTAATCTTTTTTACAGGAAAGTCCTTCTTCGTATACAAGAAGATGAATGACGTCATAATTTGAGCTTATAATCATATATGACGTAAGAGTGAACAATTATATTATGACACTAGTTGTAATGATGTCAGTATTTAATGAGGTCATACTGTCAATAAAAGAAAGAACTGCAAAAGCGTCTGTATGATTTAATTATGAACAGCGTTCAAGCAAACCTGTTAGGAAATACGAAACCTGTAAGCTGTCAAGTGATAAAGTCAATGTCTGGAGGCCAGGTTTTTAAGAGCATAAAGCTCGGATACATGGAAGATTCTGGTAAATTCGAAAATTAAAAAGATGCTCTTTTTGAATGTGAAGGCTTAGTCGTCATACGACGTCCTGAAAAGCTTAGCTTTCTGCATACAATAAAATTAGAAAATAGGCATAAATTTCAAAATATGGTTACAGAATTTTTTATAGACAAGTTGGGCTTTTCCATGTATATGGATATCCTAGATTTAGGGTTCGAAAAAGTCATAGCTCACGAAGAATCTCTTTCTACCTATGTAAAACCTAAGAAAATGCACAGCATTGAAGTTGAGGTGCTCTCCTTGGGTTCATTCGAAATTCCTCGCAATCAATGGGCAATTACTGCCCAAGCAAAAGAAGATTTAAAAAGTATTGAAAACCCTGACGATGCGTGGAATTTCTTGGTTTCCTATGGCTCTCATTTTATTCCTCGAAAAGCCGTCTACCATTTTGGAGGAATACAATTTAATTACGTGATAGAAGTGTATGAAGAGTTAAAACAGGAAATGAGAAGGTCAGAATATTCCAAAACAAAATAAAGCATAAAAGGGAAACCAGACCCATTGATTTCAGAAAGACAATTGTTTTCTAATTGGAATAACATGACTAAAAAAAGCTTCATAAATCAAGTTGAAAGTTTCCCTGGACATGGAAAAATTATTTGCCGAGGATCTCCAAATGAAGAATTAAAGCTAATGTGGCAGATTGTTCAGGAAGAGTTTCCTAATGCAGCAAAATTTCTGAAGATGGAACGGCTCAGGAATGCTCGCTCTAATTTACCACAAACCTTAAAATTGAAGAAACAATGCAGACTTGAATTTCAGAAATATCGTCGTGGACTCAGAAAAGAATTAGAGGGAAGGATAAACGCCAACCTTGAATGATTATCTAAATCACATCATCTAGGATTACTGACCGCTACAATAGAATAGTGGATTTACCACTGATATATGTTATTACGTTTCATAGTATTAAAACATGCAAAATATGTGCTCAAAAATCTAAGTGGTTTATAGTTAAATGTTTTTTTGTCAGGGTTCCATTATTTTTTTTTCAAGGTTTTTTTCTGAGCGGTTTCAGTATGTATAGAGGATTGCAATAAATGATTATCTATATTATTAATTCACATGATTTGCAATATATCAAGGTAATATATCAGCCACTGGAACCTACAAAAATTGTTTTACCTTCAAATACAGTGAATTTGACTTAAAATCTACTAACTTCCAATTAGCGTATACCATTGTAAAGTGTGTGAACTAGATGTTTTGAAAATTTACATCTTCTGTATAAAAAGTATCACCATCTGAGTTTTAATTATCCCAAAGTACCCGTTATCAATTATTGACCATTTACAATGTTCAACGTAAGAAAAAGTCCGTCCGACAGTGTCGTAGTGAATATAAAGATCCCGCAATATATTTTCGCTCACCAAATAGAATTCTAATATCACTGATTAATGGTTTTTTTCAACAAGGTAGGTTTCCAGATTGTAAAAAAGAAGTGAGAGAGACAACAGTGTGTATAGGTTGTGACATAAATGATCTTGGAAAAGACCAACCTATATCAATGCTGCCTGTTATTTCTTGTCTTGTTACAAAATACATCAGGGCCAGTTAATCCATTTCAAGAGGAATTAGTTGGTTAAATAGTGATTAGTCTGGTTTTTGAATGATTACATGGGTTGAAAATGTATGGAGATTTATAACTAGGGTAATTAACGTAGCTATAACTAATGGCTTTAAGATTAATGCTGTGTTTACAAATTTAATAAAATCTTTAACACAGTTGAAGACAGACAGACACGTTAAGATAGACAGAGAATGACAGAGACAGACATAGAGAGACAGAGAAAGACAGACAGAGACAGACAGACAGATAGACTGACAGAGACAGACTGAGAGACAGACAGACACAGACAGACAGACAGAGACAGAGAGACAGGCAGACAGATTGACAGACAGAGAGAGACAGTGACAGAAAGAGACAGACATAGACAGACAGAAAAACAGAGACAGACAGACAGACTGTCTGTCTGTCTGTCTGTCTCTGTCTGTCTATCTATCTCTGTTTGTCTCTGTCTCTGTCTGTCTATTTCTGTCTGTCTCTGTTTGTCTGTCTTTGCCTATCTTTCTGTCTCGGTCTGTTTCTGTCTGTCTCTATCTCTGTTTTTCTCTGTCTGTCTGTCTCTGTCTGTCTGTCTCTGTATGTCTGTCTCTGTTTTTTTGTCTCAGTCTGTCTCTGTCTGTCTGTCTGTCTTTGACTCTCTGTCTCTATCCGTCTTTCTCTGTCTTTCAGTCTGTTTGTCTCTCTTTCTGTCTTTCTCTGGCTGCCTCTGCCTGTCTCTCTCTGTCTCTGTTTGCCTTTCTCTGTCTGTCTCTGCCTGTCTCTCTCTGTTTCTGTCTGTCTCACACTGTCTGTATCTGTCTACCATAGTTTTTTTTCTCTGTCTGTCTCTGTATATCTGTCTGTTTGTCTGTCTATCTATCTGTCTGTCTGTCTCTTTCTGTCTGTCTGTCTCTGTATCTCTCTGTCTGTTTCTGTCTGTCTGAACATTCGTCTATTTGGCCCCTCATCGTACTCTCGATCACTGTAAAAAATTCCAAAACCTTTCTTTTTACAAAACTGGCTAGTTATTTCGTCCATACTTTTAATGGTCTTTTTAAGTAGTTGCTGGTATTCTTTGAACTTTGAAAAAATATTTAGATTATATAGAACGGATTGAACTTCTTTTACAGTAAAATTAGACATATTTATAAAATTAGACATTCCTACAATCTTCATAGCCACATCTGATCTATTTTTAGGGTTTTTGCATAGCCAAGAGTAAAATACCTTTAAAAATCTTTTAAATCTAGTAAATTCGCTGTCTTTCAATGCATCACAGCAAAACTTAGCTAATTGTACAAAATCATGAGCATTCAGATTGGCAACAAATTGGGGAACTTCTTTCCTTTCCACAATCACATGAGCCAGATCTAGTATAACAAGTTTTTTTCAAGTTGGTTTCCATAAGTGAAAAAACACTTTCAAGAATAGTTAAATCTTCCTTAACCAAATAGCTTTCGAGTAAATATTGAGCAATTTCCTCTTTAATAGCTAAAAAGTTATACTTTTTTACGACGTATGTAGAAGCATCTCTGTTTAATGTTTTTAACCAGAAACCTTCCAGAAACCTGTTTTGACAACTTCTCGGCATCTGTAATACTTTTTAGCAACTTCTTGGCATCTGTAATACCTGTTTTGACACCTGTAATACTTTTTATAGTTTCAAAGTTCAGATCATAGGCCAGAAAAAGATTGGTTCGTTTGTCAAGCATGTCCACTTCTAGCATGGACTTGAAGACATCACTAACAGCTGTTAAAGGGGATTTCTTGACTGCAACGTCACCTCCATCACATTTTGTAGTAATCACAGGGCTCTGTTTCATATCAAAATTGGTACAAATTTGTACCAATTCTGCAGCGCGACGCATTTATGAAACAGAATGTGTCTTATTCTCTTTGTCTTTTGTTTTATGTTTGAAGAAATTCTTTTCTTTTATTTCTTTATTTTTTTCTATCTTTTCTTTTAATTTTTTGAAACCAAAATTGAAGAATTTTCGTTTAGCGTTTGATATTGTCATATTAAACTGAAAACTCACCTTGGTTAAAGGAGGTTTAGTCCTCGTATCAACTAAAAAAAACCTAACACAAACTAAAACTAGTTTAAAAATTTTCAAGTATTTTCTTAGTTTAAATTAAAAGATTAAAATTATTGCTCAGATACTATAAATATTTTTGCAGTTTATAACTTTAGTGATTCTGAACAGAAAACTAAAATAAAATAAAAATTGATTTTATTCAATGTGAATATTTTCTTGTAGGACTTTACCAATCAAAACCAAATGTCAAATTTGTTAACACCCAATAAAATGGCGTAACGAATCAATTTAAGCGAAATAAACACCTAACTAATTTTTAGATTTTCAGGTATATCTCTGGTTTGAATTAAAAAAAACAATTATTGCTCAGATATCATAAATATTTTTGCAGTTTGCAGTTAAACAAAATTATTTTATCTAAAATTTTCAGCTATTTCTAGTTTCAGTTAACAAATAAATTTTTTGTTTAATCCCCCAAAAATTACTGCATTTGACATAATTATGAATACTGTATTGACCAATACTATTTATGATGAACTGTATCGGTCCTTTATGTAGCTATTGATATTAAAATTCTGTTTTTCAGAGTCTGGGTTACTATTGAGACGAGTCACTCTTACTATACAGTTCGCTACCACGAACTGCCTCGCTTCTGAAAGAAAATTTGCCTTATTTTTTTTTGTATTGTGGCTAATGTTTGAAGTCTTTCTTTTCTTTTCTTTCTTTATTTATTTATTTCTTTCCTCTTAATTTCTCATTACTTAAATGAAAGAATTTTGTATAGTGTTCAATAACGATCTAGTCATATTTAATTGAAACCTTTGACACTGTCTGTCTGTCTGTCTGTCTCTTTCTGTCTATCTATCTCTGCTTGTCTCTGTCTGTTTATTTCTGTCTGTCTCTGTTTGTCTGTCTCTGTCTGTCTGTATCGGTCTCTTTGTCTAAGTCTGTCTCTGTCTGTCTGTCTGTCTGTCTTTGTCTCTCTGTCTCTATCTGTCTTTCTATATCTGTCTTTTTATATCTGTCTTTCTCTGTCTCTCAGTCTGTTTGTCTCTGTCTGTCTCTCTTCGTCTGTCTCTGCCTGTCTCTCTTTGTTTCTGTCTATTTCTGTCTGTCTCTCTCTGTCTGTATCTGTCTGTCATAGTTTTTTTTGTCTCTGTCTGTCCCTGTATATCTGTCTGTTTGTCTATCCATCTCTGTATATCTGTCTGTTTTTCTGTCTATCTATCTGTCTGTCTGTCTCTTTCTGTCTGTCTGTCTCTGTCTCTCTCTCTGTCTGTCTATCTCTCTCTGTTTCTGTCTGTTTCTGTCTGTAGCTCTATCTGTCTGTCTCTCATTAGATAGACTAAATGAACATTCGTTTATTTGGCCCTTCAAAGTACTCTTGATCACTGTAAAAAATTCCAAAACCTTTCTTTTTACAAAACTGGCAAGTTATTTCGTCTATACTTTTAATTGTCTTCTTAAGTAGTTGCTGGTATCCTTGGAACTTTTAACAAATAGTAAGATTATGTAGAACGGATTGAAGTTCTTTCACAGTAAAATTAGACATATCTATCATTCCTACAATCTTCAAAGCCACAACTGATCTATTTTTAGGGTTTTTGGATAGCCAAGAGTAAAATACCTTTAAAAAACTTTTAAATCTAGTAAATTCACTGTCTTTCAATACATCACAGCAAAACTTAGCTAATTCTACAAAATCATGAGCATTAAAATTGGCAGCAAATTGGGGAACTTCTTTCATTTCCACAACCACGTGAGCCAGCTCTAGTATAACAAGTTTTTTTTCAATTTGGTTTCCACAAGTGAAAAAAACAAACAACAAAAGTACGAAGAACAATAGGGAAATCTTTTTGCAAGACAGTGGAGATAATTTGACTGAAATTTCGGCCCTATGTTCAAGGGCCGTCCTCAGCAAGACAAAAATATATGAAAGAAAAAAGACTCACAACAACATGCAACCAATAAAACCAAAAAGTAAAAAATTTTTCAAAGCAGTCCCAGCATCCTTACTTCAGCGAAGTTCAACCAGGACTGATAGAAAGTGAGGTAAAACAAGGCGATTCAATGAAATGAAAGAAAAATAAATTAAACACACGTTCTTATTGCTAATCCAGCCTTTTTGGAAGCTAACCTCAAATATCTTTTTGTGACCGGTTCTGTGTTACTGTCTATTGGTTTTCAAAATATTTTGTAAGATCATTTTCAAATAAAATTGCGTATAGAGCATTTAGTGTGTATTCCCCCAAGTCCCTATTTAAGGAAATATTATTATTAATCTTAAGTCTGATTTCAATTGCTTCTTGAACTACCTGCTTTATGCCAAGGTCATTGCTAATAAGGGCAGATTCATCAAAAAGTATATTGTGGTTAGGATTTTCAAAACTATGACTGCCTAATGCAGAATCAGATGAAACAGTGGAAATATTAGAATTTAGAGCTTTGACAATATCCTCTTTATGCTGTTGTTTGCACTTTTCTAAACTCTGTTGTGTTCTACCTACATAATATGTGCCACAATCGCATGGTATTTAATAGACCCCTCTTTGGCGAGTAACTGGGGTTTTATCTTTACCAGAATTTCGAAAATTTATGATTCTAAAATTATTTGTGAATACTACATGCAGATTATTTTTTGTGTAAACTTTTTTAAGATTTGTAGTGATTTTTGGGATATAGGGGAGGTAAATTATGTTTAAGAGCTTGTCAGACATCTCACTTGGTAAACTATCATTAATTTTACAGGAATGTCTTTTCAGTCTACAGTTAATTACACTATTAATAAATAACATAGGATACCCACTTCTAAAAAGTATGTCCTTGATAAAGTTTAATTCTACTGTGATGTGGGAATCAGAACAAATATTTACGGCACAATCGACAAGGGATATTACGACTGCTCTTTTAACTTGTGGGGGGTGGTTTGATTTAAAATGCAAATATCTATTATTTTGGGATGGTTTTCTATAAATAGTAAAATTGAGTTTATCGAAGCTACGAATAACTAACAAATCTAGGAATGGGATTTTATTTGCGATTTCGATTTCTAAAGTAAACCCTTAAGCTCATTTTCCCCATAGTTCCAGAGTGAAATTACGTCATCCATGTAGCGTCCCCAAAAGATATGCTTCAAAAAATACGAATGTAATGCCCAATTTTCAATATGTTCCACATAAATAAACGCCAGTAACCCGGAGAGGGGCGCACCCATCACTAAGCCATTAATTTGCTGGTAAAAAGAATTACGGAATCGGAAATACATTGAGTATTTGTTACAGAGTTTAACCAAGGTCATTAAGAAATCACAATTTATTCCTGCTACTGAAATTCTATTAAGTGATAATTTTCTTTGATTTTATTTTCTAATAACTGTTCAGATGCTGTGACATCAATATTTGTATATATTGAAACAATGTCAAAGCTACTTATAATTGTATTTTCTTAGATATTTACGTTTTTGAGTTTTTCAACTAAATCTACCGAATTACATATATATGATTTTTGAGAGTAAAGCAAAGGTTTAAAGGCTGTACATAACCGTTTCCCAATATTGGATGTGGGGGCTTTCGTACAAGCTACTATGGGCCTTAAAGTGTTTAAAAAAAACTCTTTCAAGAATAGTTAAATCTTCCTCACACACACACACACACACACACACACACACACACACACACACACACACACACACACACACACACACACACACACACACACACACACACACACACACACACACACACACACACACACACACACACACACACACACACACACACACACACACACACACACACACACACACACACACACACACACACACACACACACACACACACACACACACACACACACACACACACACACACACACACACACACACACACACACACACACACACACACACACACACACACACACACACACACACACACACACACACACACACACACACACACACACACACACACACACACACACACACACACACACACACACACACACACACACACACACACACACACACACACACACACACACACACACACACACACACACACACACACACACACACACACACACACACACACACACACACACACACACACACACACACACACACACACACACACACACACACACACACACACACACACACACACACACACACACACACACACACACACACACACACACACACACACACACACACACACACACACACACACACACACACACACACACACACACACACACAAACACACACACACACATACACACACAAACACACACACACACACAAAAACACACACACAAAAACACACACACACACACACACACACACACACACAAACCCACACACATACACACACACATTTGTTGCGATATAAAAAATAGACTGGAATGAGATTATAGCGATAAAAAAGGGACTGGACTGATTGTGGTAATAAAGATTGACTACGTCAAATGTAATATTATGCTTTAAAGCTGTGAACTTACACCTTATAAGTTCTCTGATAGTGCCACATATAGCGCAAAAGACTGTGCCATATGTAATATTATTCTTTAAAGCTGTGACGATTAAGATGCGCCAAATGTGGCAATGAAGACTGGGGCCACAAATGTAATGCTATGATTAAAAGTGGTATACCGATCGCGCCACTCGCTGAAAGCGAGAAAACCAAATGCGTAGCTATAGTAGGTTAGAAATTCTGTGGTAAAGCTTTCTAATTTAGTTAATTATTAATTTAGTAAAAATATATAACGCAAATATGAAGTTTTGAAATACCACTTTCTAGTGATTACGTGGGAAGGTGTGGTTGATAAAAATGTATAAAAGATACATTTTATCGGAAGGGAAAATCTTAGACTAACTTTATGCCGGACTGACCTCTGGTCCGTTGTTTTTAGAAATACCTTGGAACTTTGTCTTATCATTGTAAGTGTTTAAGTATCTATTTATATATTATTGTTGTTTTTGAGACTTGTGGTCTACTTGGGACAGCCAGTCCCAGTAGACACAATATAACCGATTTTATTATATGTTAAATGAATAAAAGTATTGTATTTTAGACAACCTTTCTACGATCTACTTTTAGCTTCTCGAACATACCCAGTCGGTACGCCTCATTAGTTCGGCATAGCCTAAGGCACGCTACCAAAGTTTAATTACCTTAGGGCCAGAGTTTACCTCCCCTATAAAGGGAGAATAAAGGCATCTACAACTACAACACCCAAATACCACAAAATAACTTTACAACAACTCGTGGTCGCTAGAAAAACTGGGTCGAGAAGGCTAGGTAAAAATAGTAGATTGAAATAAAAAGGCTTTACCAGAGGAAAAAATGACTTCCCTATCAACTTTACTTGAAATTTCAAAAACTATACCAGAATACGCGGGAAATTCAGATGTAGATGAGTTTATCGAAAAATTAAAAATTTTCGACGAACTAACTGAGTCCTTTGAGGATAGGGTTAAAGAGCAACGCGTTGTAGCAAGATCAAAGGAAAACGCTCTTAAACACTTTGAGGCGATTAAGGACAAAGAGCCCAAGGACATCAGTACTCTAATTGAATCTTTTAAAACAAGATTCATAGAGACAAGCATCTCCGAGAGGCTAAGAACATAGGTAGTCACATTCGATACCTCAACTAGTATCAGGGAATATGCAGACAAAATTTGTAGATTAGTGTGTTTACAATTAGAGAAAGGAGGAAATGAAGAGACAGTACAAAAGTACAACAACATACTTTTACCCAAGGGTTACCGAAAAAGTTATTAAGACTAATATTGTCGCAGAAACCTGAAAATTTAGAGCAGGCTATAATACTAGTAGAAACAGAGGTAAAAATCGACGAAGCTATGAAAAAGTTTGACCAGATGTCAATAAATAACGCGGGAGCCCAAGAAAGTATAACATATGAAAGGGGACAAAAAAGGGTGAGCTTAGAGGAGCCGAATCGTGAACCGAAAAGGCACGAGGAAGGTCAATCCTTCCCATCGTAGACTGACCCCTCCCCATTTGAAGACAAATCCCATGGTATTATATCTTGAATCACTTGGATTACGAATTATTTTGGACACTTACCTTATCCTGCCGAAGAATAGTATAGAGCAAATAGTGAAAAATCAAGAATAAATAGAAACAGGTATATACCACATGAGGAATGGCGAATATTACCAAGCAATATAGGAAAAGATTCAATTGCTATAATTGCGGCAAACCAAATCACTATGCAGCAGATTGCTGGCATAAAATACCCATAGAAAGCCAGACGTGCAAAACAAGAAACCAATTCAGAAAGCAGGGGGACAGAAATTTAGGAAGACAGGGAACAAATAATACTAGGCAAACACCTAATAATATTCCTGAATTTAGGCCTAGAAGGCAAACGGTTAATAATACCCAGGGTAAAAGTAGCAGCGCTGAAGAAAACTGGGATAATCCCAGAAATTTTTGACCAAACAGTGGGCATTTAAACGGAGAAACCAGCTTGTAAGGGTCGACAGAGCTGTTTCATTACAAAGACACCTATATAGTTTAGAATGTTGTGATATAAATGCAGATAATAATAAGTTATCAATTCTGCGTTATTCCAAACTTTAGTGTTTCACAAGTTTACCAGGTTTACTAGAAATAGGCAAATTTAAATAATTAATTCGATAGGACATCTTTATGAGGTTTTCTCAGAGAGTCAAAAATCGAGTAACCAGATGCCAAAATACCCTAACATCAGTGTAAGGGCACAAGCTGACAATTTTGGGAGAATGTCCACTAAAATTTAGTGCAGGGGATAAAGACAATCACAATAAACCAGGCAAATGAAATTAATAGGCAAATTTGCGTAACAACAAATAAAGAAAGTGAAGATTCGAATTATAACCTAAAAATAAGCGGAAAAATAACAATAGAAGGGGGAACGACAGCTCAAGCTCTAGCTACATTAAATGAAAAAGAAGGAAAGGTTAAAACAATTGATGCCGATAGGGGGGTACACCATAAAAGAATACCCAATGATTTTCTTGGAAAATCAACTTTTAAAAATTGAAAATGGAATAACATACTTGAAACTATCAAATATAAGTAATCAAAATATTCTTTGGGATTTTAAATGGACTTTTGCAAGACACCAAGCAGATTACGGATTAAATCACTTAATCACGCACAAGATATCAACAGAGTGCCCTCCAATCAAATGGTCACCGTATAAAACACCTTATCATTTAAAGCCATGGCTAGAAAGCCAAATAAAAGAAGTGGAAGATCAGGGAACAATTAAAGAAAGTATTAGTGATTGGTGCTTTCCATTAGTAATAGTCAGAAAAAAATATAACACCTGAAGACTATGTATAGACTTTAGATCATTAAACGCCGTAATGATTAAAGACGTGATGAAGCTACCAAGAATTGACTCGATTTTAGATTCCTTAGGGGGTTCAAAATATTACACTAGTTTTGATTTAATAGCAGGATATTGGCAAATCGCTTTAGATGCAGAAACTAAGCATAAGGCTACAGTAATCTTAGACGATGGGAGAACATTCACATTTGAACGTATGTCATTTGGCTTATCATTTGGTCCAAACTGTTTCAGTAGGCTAATGAATTTGGTGTTAAAAGATAACGAACCAGGAAGGAAAAAAGATACCTTGGCCTATTTAGATGATGTAATTCTTTTTAATAAAAACTTGGAAAACCACTTGGTCGGACTTAGAAAAATACTGGAAAAGTTTGAAAAAGCAGGCTTAAAATTAAAACCAGAAAAGTTAAAAATAGTAGTACCAAAATTAGTATTTCTTGGACACCTGATAAACCAAGGTTCTATTTTACCAAATCGAGAAAAATTTACAATCATAGAGAATTTACAGCCTCCTAAAGATAAAAAAAACTGCAGAACAGTTTGTGGGTTATTAAGCTATTTCAGACGATATATTAAAAGTTATGCCACAATAGCACAACCTTTGACGAACCTTTTGAAAAAATCAGGTAAATTCGAATGTCCAGCGGAAGCAAAACAAGCACTAAATGAAATAAAAAGGCAATTATTACTGGCACCAATACTAAAACTACCAGATTTGTCACAAGACTTCTGTTTGCAGACAGATGCTTCTGGGTACGGTATAGGGGCCATATTATTAAACATAAATTCTGAAGGAGTAGAATCAATAGTTCAATACGCCAGTAGGTCACTGACGGAAGCAGAAAAAAATTCTCGACAGTTGAAAGGGAGTGTTTAGCAGTTGTTGTATTTACAGAATATTTTCGAAAATTTTTACTTGGAAAAAAATTTATTTTACGAGTAGACCAAAAATCATTAGTTTGGCTACATACGATGCAAAATACTTCAGCCCGGCTGACACGGTGGATACTACGTCTGCAAGCATATTCGTATACCCCAATATATATAAAGGGCCAAACAAATATTTTACCAGACTATTTGTCACGAAATCCAGATAAGGAAGAAAATGTGATAGCAACCATCCAGAACGAACTAGAAGGGGTAGAAATACTGCCTAGTGAAAATATTTCGAAGTATCAAAATAAAGATGATTTTTGTTTAGCAATGAAATCCTTTTTATCAAAAGGAACGGAAGGTCAATATATACCAAATAAGATTATTGAGTTAGGACTAAAGTGAATACACCATTCGATGCCTTTTTTATGCTGATTACGAATATAATAAGCATTTCTATTGGAAATGAATTTCAGCCTCCCCCCCCCTAAATAGGCCATTTTAGGGTTAGGTTAGGGTGGGTTAGGTTAGGTTAGGTTAGGTATAGCCTATATAGGGTGGGGGCTGAAATTCATTTCCAAACGAAATGCTTATTATATTCGTAATCAGCATAAAAAAGGCATTGAATGGCGTATTTACTTTAGTCCTAACTCAATAATATAATTTGGTATATATTGACCGAACGGAACTACCAGAGCACTTTAAACATTTTTTAAAGGACTTAGATAATTTTGATCTGGACGAAAGTAAAAATCTTCTAGTAAGATACCATAGACCATCGCAAGAATATAGAAAAAAAAAGACTTAAAAATTATTCCAGTAATTCCAAAATCTCTGGAAGGAGAAGTTTTACAGATGACGCATGCAACGATTGGCTGTCACATGGGAGAAGCAAAAACTATGGGGAGACTGAAGGGAAATTTTCATTTTCCAAAAATGTACTCAAAAGTAAAAGATTTTATACAAAGCTGCCAAGTGTGCGCCAAACAAAAGTCGCCACCAAAGACCCCTAGGGCTGAATTAGGTCAATACCCCACCCCTTCAGGAGTAGGAGAAATAATGTCAATAGACATTTGGGGATCCGGGGGAAGTTTACCAGTTTCCAGGAAAGGAAACAGGTGCGTACTAACCATAGTAGATCATTTTAATTCATATTTACGCTTTTCCAATTAAAGATGAAAAGACAAAAACCATTGCAAAAGTTTTGGTCAATCGCCTATTTCTGGAACACGGGATTCTCTCTAGAGTTTTACTTAGCGACAACGGGCCATGTTTTAGAGCCAAATTATTAGACGAAATTACAGAATATCTGGGGGTTAGACGATGGTTTACCTCGTCTTATATGGCAGCCGCTAGTGGAAAGGTTGAACGTAAGCATAGAGAATTAGCTTACATGCTGGAAATACATGCAAGAGAGGAAAATGAAAGTTGGGATGAACATTTACCATTTGTAGTCTTTGCAATAAATACGGCTTTTTCACGTACCTTAAAAGAAACGCCATTTTTTTGCATTATATAAGAGATCCCAGAATTTGTTTAGATGAAATACAAAATGACAGAATTTATTACAACCTAGACCAATATAAGCAAGAAATGGTGATGCGAATGAAAAAAGCTATGGAACAAGTTAAAGACAATCTGGAAGATGAGAAAACAGAACAGAAAGAAAAATATGACCGAACAAGCAAAAATAAAACAAGTTACTGTCTAGGAGATTTGGTTTATGTTTACAAAACAAATATGGGAGAAACCAAAAAATTAAAACCGAGATGGGAAAGACCAAAAAGGATTATAAAAGTTCTAACCAATAACTTGACATATGTTATAGAAAATGAGTGTAGTAACAAGGAAAAAATCGTGTCCCTGAATAGGTTGAAAAAGGGATATTTCTCAAAACTTTGGAAGAGAGAAACTTTATTTCAAGAAAAAGCAATAGAAGGCACGATCTCACCAGTATATATCAGAAGACCATATGAATTTTATGACCTTTTTAACGACCACAAAAGTTGGGAGAAGTGGAAGGAATATTTAGCCCAGTCTTGACTGCAAACTTTCCACAACAAACAAGAGAAAAAAGGAAAAGTTCAATATTCATCGGATACTATGGATGAAAGCGACAGAGAAGAGCCTTAAACACAACCTACTGGTTTAAGACGTAATAAACCAGAGGTTAAATCCAAAGAGGAAGAAAGATTGGAAGAAACCAAAGAATTATCTGATTTTCATACACTAGACTCACCTACATTATTAACGCAAAAATGGCTTTTAGAACAAACGGCATCTCCCAACCGTGAGCTAACAGAATGTGACACTGAAAATTCTTCTACAGAATCCGATATAACTAAACCCGGGCCATCGTCAAGAAAACCTTCCTTGAGAGAAAAATTATGGAGAACAGTAAAGAAACCACAGGGGCAGCAAGAAGTTCCTTTGTCAGCAGCACAAGTCGCTAAAACACTTATGAAAAAGGCCAAACATCAAGATAAAACAAAGATTAAAGATATTTGACGAGGCAACAAAACATCACTCGGACTCAGAGCCTTGTAAGCCACACTATAGAAACCAAGGAAAAACTTGCAAATGTTATAAGGAAGAAAACCAAAAATTTGGAGTCCAGAACTTGGACCAGGAAACGGAGAAAGGCAGAACAAGCGCAGCCCCCAGCAGATTAATATTTGAGTAAAACAATAATAACAAAAAATAGATATTAAATAAAAATCAAACGAGTATAAAAGGCACTAAAGAAATATCTATGTTTTCCTTTTTAATCGGTATATAGATAACATCAAGTTTTCTTTCAAATATATATCGCCAGTAAAAATTATGAACGTCACATTCCAACGCCAAATTATTAGCTCCGATCTGAAGTGACATCTTAGGTTCCCGCAAAAGATTTTTTTCCGATAGAAGATAAGACTTCGCGAGTGGTGAAATGTCAAGACTTGTCAAAACGAATTAGGCTTCGCTTCAAAAATGAAAAAAATAAAGGGATATAAGTAAGGCCACGTAACTTTTAAAAGGATGTAGTTAACCTAATTAAATTATACATATTTAGAATCAGCATTAAAAGGCGATTCTTTTGATATGTATATTGAAAAAATTTATTTCTGGGAGGGGGGGATAATTTAAAAAAAAAAAAGAAGGAGGGTAGTTTACTGAAATGGGGTCATTGGAAGCTAGCAAATTTGGAGTGAGCTCAATCACTGCTGGTTTCTCGTTGTTAAGTACATGCAATGCATCTACTGACCTTTGACTCTTTGAGGTGACACTTTCAGTCAAATTTGAAAAAAAAATTTTGTTTTGGAGAAATTTAAAAATAATTATAATGGGAAAGGCAGCAAGAGTTTACATTAAGTCGCGACATGTACAAGCTAGCTGTAATCTTATTATAATTAGTTAGAGTCTAAGAGAATATTTTTTTATTAGCTACAAATGGTAAAAAGAAAATAAGAAATTTTAAAGACGCGCTATAAAGGTTTAAGCAAAACTTAGAATAAGCTTAGAAAGGAAAAAGAGTGCTAGGTAAAGGAAACGAAAAGCGATATAAAAATAAATTATAACCTAAAAACTTACCAGGAGGTAAAAGCCAACGAAAAATCCATTAAAAATAAGCAAAAACAAATCCTCATCGTCACAAGCAAACCACAGTTCATAGTTCAAGATTATAATTTTAACTCTAGCGATGTTTTGGATCTGAGAAAACGAACTGGCACAGGAGAATCCTAGTTTAATCAATTGGTTTTCATTTGTGCCAACCCAAAAACCCAAATTCCAATCCGTTGAACTCTAACACAAACTAAACAGTATCCACTTTTTCTTTGAAAATAAAATATATTTTTACACAACAAAAGAAAACTCGCATTAATGAACACTGAACAGAAATTCATTCTTGTAATTCTCCCAGATTCAAGCGTATCAATATACCACAGACAAGGAATATGTGTCTGCGATGAAAACCACACAATTTTGTGTGAATAAGGATATCGTAAAAACGTACATTTTTATGAATAAATGATAACTAGCAAATGCGGGGCAAAGCTTAATTAAAAATTTTCTAAAATCAGCTGGGAAAAAATGCAGATTGCAAAAATTAGACCCCCCCCCCCCCTCTTAAAAATTTGGAGATAATGAATTTGATAATAAAGGGCAATCAGCATAAAAACTTGTTAAGGTTATGGAATATATAAATATAGGCTTTAAAAAAAGACATATTTTACTGAAAAAGCGGGAAAAGACTTGAAAAAACCCTTAGGCTCCATTAAATATCGAATCAAAAAAAAAAGAGAAGGGTTCAAGTTGAAAATATAGCCAGAAGAAACTAAAAGGAAAAAAAACTGAATTGAAAGTAAGGCACATAATAGCCTTAAGAACTTGAAGTTGAAACCTAAGACAGACCACTAAAAGTGGGGAATTTAAAGTGAAAATAGTCATTGTCACGTGTATGTCAAAAACTGAATTACTGTTTGCCATGAAGGCCAGGTATTTTCGGCAGAAGGGCCACTTTTTCTGAAAAAAAGAATAGCCCAATAGAAAAAATGGTAGCCACAAATTATTAAAATCAATTATTTTGTGTGTAGGTTCATAATAGTCTTTTTAGCTATAGCTGATGACAAGAGGACCTGGAAATGTTATAAAGAGCTACCAGAAGGCAGTCCTGGTAAGCAAACCTTCGGGGTACGGGCACAAGTCAATTGGTAGGGCCAAAACAGGTAAAAAGATAAATAGCTAAAATTTTTAGCTTATCCAAAAAGACATTAAAGCTGAAAAAAAGAGAGATTACTGACAAAAACGTTATAAAACTGTCTAAAGTACCTATATATTCGAAAAGAATTGAAAAGCTTAAGAGTCTGAATAGACAAACAGGCTTATAAAATAATGACAGTTAATAACACAAGTGGGTTCGAGATAGAACCAAATTTTTAAGACGGAATGTATATAGCCGTATAGGAGAGAAGTTATATAGTTGTAAAAAAAATGTAATTGAGAAAATATCTACTGTTATAAATACTAGTCTACACCGTGTTTTGTTTTAAAAATGCTTTAAGTTTTAACAAATAGTATAATAAAATATCTAGTTTTGCGACTTAAATACTTGTGTAAGTTATTACACAATGCTTATTTATATATACGCTGTTTTAATTTACTTTAAATTTTAACTAGTGATGTAATGTTCTATGTAAATGTTTGACCTCGAGTCAAAGTATTAATAATGTTTTTTATTGTAAAATAATCTGTTTAGCATTAAGTTTGAAAGAATAATCCAGCAAGGAACATAATGTTTCGATTTAAGCGTGTTTCGATTATTTTTGAAGTGATAAAAAAAGGAGAAAGTAATTAAAGTAATTAACTTTCGAATGCATTGATATATACGAAAATTGAGTGTTTCATTCTACTATATATGTAAAAATATATGCTTTATATGTATACTAATATGGATATTTATTTTAGATACAGCATTAGCTATTTTTTTTGGAAATCAAATTTTTCGTAGCATCTTTTCGGATCCATTTTTCCTTCAATCATATTTTGACACATTTTTGGGACGTAACAAATTTGGAAGACAATTCAGATACAACCTGATACTATCATCTCATACTCGATCAACTGATATGTTGGAAACTATAGCAGTAATACAGACTTTCCTACAAGTTCGTCAGAAAGTGAGATAAAATCACAGTTTAATTTAGGCCTAGAGAATGTGCTCCATAGCGCAAATGGCTTATGTTATTGAAATATATGAAAATGCTTTGTGAAAATTTAAAAATCAAAATGTCATGTGTAATTTACCAAGGCATTTCTAAAACGGAAAATAAACGGTATATCAACCACATCACACAGATAAATTAAATTATTAATGGGAATTAAATTTAAACTCAAAAAATTCATAAAAGTTTTCTAATATAAATCTAATTTAAGCAAAACCACTAATATTATGTATAGGCCGCTTGGAGTCAAGTAAAACAGAAGATGCATATGAAGAGGGTAAAAGAGTAATTGTCAGTCCTAGAGACAGAGAAAAAGAGAAACAAGGATGAATTTCAAATTGAAATCCTTTGAAAAAAAAAAAATAAAAATAAAATAAAATAAAAAAAAAGAACATGGCCAATGATGGACCAAAAACATAACCCTAAGGAAGCCCATTGAGGGTAGATGCACATAATGACCCAAAGATGGCAGCAAAATAGCTGTAAACGAAATTAAAATGGTTTAAAATTAAAATATTCAGAATTGGGACAATTCTTCTTTAAATGGGGAGTATTGTGGTAAAGCTTTCTAATTTAGTTAATTATTAATTTAGTAAAAATATATAAGACGCAAATATGAAGTTTTGAATTACCACTTTTTATTAAGATAAGGAACATATCCTGCTAAGTTCTGTTTAACGGGGAATTGAGAAATTACCACTTCCTAGCGATTACGTGGGAAGGTGTGGTTGATAAAAATGTATAAAAGATACATTTTATCGGAAGGGAAAATCATATACTAACTTTATGCCGGACTGACCTCTGGTCCGTTGTTTTTAGAAATACCTATGAACTTTGTCTTAACATTGTAAGTGTTTAAGTATCTATTTATATATTATTGTTGTTTTTGAGACTTGTGGTCTACTTGGGACAGCCAGTCCCAATAGAAAGAATATATCCGATTTTATTATATGTTAAATGAATAAAAGTATTGTATTTTAGACAACCTTTCTACGATGTACTTTTAGCTTCTCGAACATACCCAGTCGGTACGCCTCATTAGTTCGGTCATAGCCTAAGGCATGCTACCGAAGTTTAATTACCTTAGAGCCAGAGTTTATCTCCCCTATAAAGAGAAAATAAAGGCATCTACAACTACAACCCCCCAATACCACAAAAAATACTTCACAACAATTCTCCAACTATCAATTCGGGAGCGTAACCTCGCTTCCTCGGGTTATCGCCGTGTCGATTACCTCTAATGTTATGTAGAAATCAGATTCCTGGGAGCACTACCGATGGAGACCTACGAACTAATTACCTGCCGTGCGATTAGATACAAACATATAAAATAAAACAAACACAATTAGAAAAGCAATAGTTTTATTGAGACTTACATTTAGGTGTACAACATTGCTTCCTTTCAACTGAAAACGACAAAGGCAAGGATAAAATTGATTATAAAAAATAATGATGATGGCAATAGAGATAATCCATAATTGACTATTAAAGAATTCAAAACATAATTGACGCAAAAAAAACTTTTCTTCACTATATCCCACAAATACAGCTTTTGAGCTCTACTAGCATTTTCACGATTGGCCCAAGTCCTGTGGAGGTGGCCGCTACCTTGTAATTATGTTTGCAAACTCACATCATTATGCTCACTGACCGTCAAATAATTTGTTTTAAATATTTCTGATGATTAAACGTTATAACTTAAGCTTCCTGTGAAACTTTGTATCTATCATTTTTTTTATTACCAATTATCTTAGCAAAATTCAAAACCGTCTAGCATCGTTAAGGCTAAAATGCAGTTTCTCATTTCACTGATTAAGAATTTTGCTTTTTGAAACGATATTTAAACTTAATTAGAGGAAGTTTAATTTATGTCGGAATTAAATAAAGAAAGAAAGAATTTTATTTTTTTGTATTTTATTTATATCATTTATTACTCACGATGCATATTACCCTTTCCATTATTTAATGACGTCCCGTCATTAGGACTTGCTTGCCTTTGGGTTTTTGAAATATTCACGATTTATTTACGATTTGTCCTAAATAATTTTAATTGACATTGTATTGTTTTATACTTTTATATAAGCTTAATTAGAAGTGTTAAAAATTTTCTCTATTACTTTTCTTATTTTATTATATATTCCTTTCTAAAGTTCATCTACTGGACTAAAATTATTTATGGTTCTAGCCTAGCTACTATACTAAAGATTTTTTTTCTTTTTCTACATCTAACGCTACATCTTACATAAGATTTTTTGAGAATTCACCTTTTCAATTCAATTCAAACTTTTTATTTCCTCCGAATACGAAGAGTAAAAAAGATAAATAAAAATAATAACCGCTAATCAAGAGGCCATAAAATTATTTTAAACTATATAACAACAAATACGCTAAGGCCTTCAATCAAAATTACCACAAAAATTAACACTTCATTCAATAGATAATAAATTAACACTTCCCAAATTAACACTTCATTCAAAAATTAAATCAAATAAAATAAATTAAGCTTCGTGTGCAGCTCTATATAAATTATGAGAAAAAACATTTAAATTGGATAAAAACATCTTTTGCTTTTTTTCCGAAACATCAACAGGGTTTTTTATTTTATATGCATTCATTAAAAAATTATTTGATTCAGATTTATAAAAGCGGCAAAGGAACTTAGAAAAATCAAAAAATGTGGTTTTTACATGCGAAATATTACTAATTCTAAAAAACGGGAGAAGCGATGAAAAACCTAAAATTTGAGGCAAAGCGACTGTATTATATACCCGAGCCAGTGATTTCCGAAAAAGAAGATCGTGAAGACAAATTACTGCCCCTAAACTAGACGCTATTCTACTTTTAACTGCTTTAGAAATAGAAGCACGGCATAGAGCTAAAGTTGGTCCATAAGGTACACCAAGATATAAAAAAGATTCCAAAGGTTTTAAAATACTATCATAAATAAGAACAGAAATTTCTGAATTAACGAGATCATTAGCCTTAGGACCAAGAATTAAAAACTGAAACTTTTCAGGGCGAAAATGAAGTCCATGCTCACTAAAAACCTTTGCTAAAAAATCTACATTTTGTTGAAGTGACTGAAGCGATCGACTCAAAAGGAGTAAATCATCTGCGTAAGCAATCCATGACAGAACATAACCTTTACCATAAATAAAAGTCAACTGAATTTGATCAAATAGCCCCAAAACAGTAATATTGAAAATCAAAGGAGAAATAATGCTTCCTTGTCTCAGCCCCCTACATAACTTAACATTATAGTCACTAAACTGATTCTTCCACTTAATACGAATACGAGAGGAGCCATACAATTTAAAAAAAAAACAAAACTACAAGGTAGTGGGACATTATTCTTCAGAAGCGCAGTCATAGCCCAAGAATGGATAATTGAATCATACGCCGCCACAAAATCTAACGCAAGTGTATAAACTCTATCCCATTGCTTACAAAAGGATATTATTCTTGAATGGAGGGTATGAGCAACATCCATGCTTAGACCCTTGCGGAACCCAATTTGATTCAGGCCTTGGTTACAAGACTCCAAATAGGTTACAAGTTACAAGACTCCAAGTTTTTTTTTGATTTGGCTGACTATAGGGCACACTGCTTCCTATTTACGCTGCATTAAATGAATAGTACGACAACGCTACACATAACTCTATCTGAACATCTAACACTTCATATAAGAATGATTTAAAGCACACAATATTATGTTTATCACGTTCACTGGTAAACATTAGAACACTTTCATTGGGGATGTTTGCTATGTAATATTAATGATAGAATATTGGAATTTTTAAGTTATCGAAGTTATTAAAATGTAAAATATGTAAATTTACACCTATTTCATCACCATTCATGTCTTTTAGTGTACTCAATCCTTTAATTGTACTCAATGTCTTTAAGTGTATAAATTATGGTCCTTCACTCCTTTCGTCTTGGCAAATATTTAAAAACACTTACAATGTAATTTCTTCGCCGAACAGTTCGAGCATGGTTATGTTCCTCTTGCTTCTCCAATTGTCAAACGGGAAATGATACTCCCATATACAGGTGTGTGGAATTTTGATATCAGAGTTCATTCTCACCTGCTGTTTCTGGATAGTTAATAAGGTGCCTTATCATTAAAGGGTTGAACACAAGGACTGCGTTTATTTTCTTCTCAGCATATCATTTTTGGTATATTTTAAAGCACATAGAGAATGTATTTCTCGTATAAAATTGTTCATTCGTGCACTTAGAGATTATAGTTCTCTTATAAAATTGTTTGTGCCTGGCTTGCGTCTATTAAATTTTGCGGTGATTCCTTGGTTAATCACAGGGGAATTGATGTTTGGATTTTGAATGGGTCGACAGCAAACTTTAGTGACTCCTTCAACATATTGTCTTTAACTTGTGGGAGGGGAATATTGTCACTGAGGTGTTAGTCACTGGGGTTAATTTTGGTTTCTGTAATTCAATGGTTGGTTTCTAGGTTCATTTTTCAGAAATTATCTCGTAACATTTATGGGATAACAGAGATATGAACTTTTCGCATTTGAATAGAGGTGATAGGATGGATTCCGGAGAATGGTCGAAATGGATTCGACGCGTGAATATGCGACACATAAATAATTTTTGGGATCATCAAATATCATAACTATACAGTCGTATGGTATATGGGTCCATAAGGATTATCAAGGGTGATATTTATGTACATATATCTTGTACTGGTCGATGGAGTTCTCAGGATTTATTTGTTTGTATAGTTCGATAATGCACTCGATACTGAGATCCAAATATAGTGTTACCTGATACGTAATATGGTTTATGGTCGACGAAACAACGATCAAAAGGTAACTATAATTTTTGTAAACGAAGCTAGGACGAAAATTGCCTGGAGTCTATGGTGAGTACTCTTCGGTATGATGAAAATAAATGCTACTAGGTTGTATCTGCACTGGACAACTCATTGTAATGATCGATTTCCAATATGTCATTCCACTTCCTGTAATAAAAATAACGAGGCAGAATCAGACGTTCTTTAAAACAAATCGTCATAATATATGTTAGGGAATATGATTGGTTACAATCAATCATTAATATTACCCTAAAAAGCAATGTCCAACAAATGCCAATAGTAATATGTATATATTTTCTAAATAAATTCGGCATTGTTATTTCTCTTATAAGAGATTACTTCTCTTAACTTTAAGTAAGGGCCCTTATTATTTTCCTTGGTATACTTTATTACACACAATTTAACTTCATCTTTCTCAACACTCATTTAATTCTATATTAGATTTAAAATAATCATTTAAATATAAATTACGCTGCATTATTAAGTTTGAGGTATAATTTTACACCATATTTCATGCCTGCGCTGTTCATACACGTCCGTGGTGTTTGAGAAACGCATGTTGCAGCGTCATAACCACACGGTTTTACGTAAACGACATTTAAACTGTGGGAACAAGACATAGGAAGGACGAGTGGAGACCTGTATACCCACTCGTTTTCTAATGTCTTCCCTATTTCTTGGCTTAGACGTTCTCATGGGGTTCCGGGTTTAACTTCTGCATTTCAGCCGTTTCCCCGTGTTCTTCCTTTAGGTTTTGCCTTTTTAGTCTCAGGATTTTTCCATAATTAATAGTCAGTAAGATTATCATGGTCAAGGAAGTTGCAAATACGAAACATACGGTCAGTAGTATGTTCCACCAAAAATTGGTTGAGAATAATCCGTATCTATTATCCACATACGTTAATCTCTGGTCCTCATTTGTAAATAGGGGAATCTGGGAGTCTAATGCTTTTCTTATTTTTTTAAGCTTTAGTGTCCCTTTATTCTTTTCTATTTTGGACCATATTGAGGTTTTCATTTCCTGACTTTCTATATTCGGAATAGTGTACGACAGGTTAATTGCCTTAAAATTGATTATTTTGGGACTTATTGTATTTATGGACGTGGTAATTAACGGCGTTCGAACAGTTGACCTTTAGTTACAAGTCGACATCCTTGTTTTATGGTTATCCTACCCACATCTTGTAGCAGTAATTCTGTCCTGTAGCTTGGATTTATTCTTTCTGTATTATTATAACAGGACAAAGTTCCAACAGTTTCTCTTGGAACAGAAAATAGCCAAAGGTCGTTTTTAAGGTGTATGACCATTTCTTGCTTAGTACTCCCTAATCAGGCTTCGGCCAGCTAGGCCGAATGCCTCATTCAATAATAGTGTGGGCACGGTTATTATTTCGAGTGCAATTAACTTAATGAATTATATGCAATGTGACTTTTTAATTAGGATTGACTTTTGAAAACTTATTTGTATTGAACGAACTGTGTCAGACAATTATGATGCACGCGAAGCTATGATACATATTGAACAAAATTTTTCTACATCTTTTTCTATTATTGTATGATTTTTACTTGCGAGCTAAAAGTTTTTAAATTATTATTCCTTTATGATGCCTATCCATTAAAAATCTCTGAATCCTATACTGACTAAGGGTAATTCCATCTATCAAGTTTTTTAACCGTTATACCCGATTGTGTCGTTACTTTCTCCTCGACTTCCTGCGGTTTTTTGTCGGTTTTGCTAGCGAAATAAGATCAAACTTTTCGTATTGTTTTTTCAAAAATTCTTGCCCTTTCAATTTTGTTTCTTTCGCGTGCGCGGCTGCTGATGTCGGTTTTGATTTCCCTATTCCTTTAACTACCATATGGTCTGATTCGTCGTCGGATTCTTCGGAACTGGTTTTCGATGATTCCGCATTAGATCTTTTAGAGGTTGCACCTCACATTTTTGAGGTATCACCTCCCCTTTCTTCGTAAATTTCTAATCCTCTGGAAGTAGAAGGTTCATTCTCTAAGTCACCGCTTTGAGTTTTCAACTCGGGAGATTTGAAAGACTCTTGAGAGCTTTGAGAGGAATCAAAAGTTTTTGCGGGGTTCCTCCACTGTTTAAATGTCATGTCTTCAGGGGGATGGGGCATTCTTTGCACTAGTGTTTCCCTCCATGAAGTCCATTGTTTGGGCTTGACCTTGGACACATTTATATCAGGATATTGTCCTTGCTGGTCATCCTTGGGAGTTTTATTCTTAGATAATGTACTTTGACTCATTTTTATTTGGAAATTTATTAAATCCATAGCTTCTCGCAGATTTGTTTTAATTGAATCTTTGGGAGATTCCCCTTCGATATTGTCTCATTTGATTGACAATATAAAATTTCTAACCTACTATAGCTATTCGTTTCGTTGTCTTGCCTTCAGCGAGTGGCGCGATCGGTACACCGCTTTTAAGCATCGTATTACATTTGTGGGCCCTGACTTCATTGCCACATTTGGTGCATCTTAATCGCCATAGCCTTAAGGAATGATATTACATATGGCACAGTCTATAGCGCTATAAGTGGTACTGTCGGATAACTTATAAGGTGTAAGTTCAGAGCTTTAAAGTATAATACTGCATTTGACACGGTCAATCTTTATTACCACAATTGCCAGTCCATTTTTTTTATCGCTACAAATGGCACGGTCGGAAATTTGGAGGAAAACTTGTGAACTAGTTATGCTATAAACTTTGCAATTTAAATTTAACCATTGGAGAGATACAGACATATAAAAAAAGTAATTATGCCTATAATCGCTAAGCTATAATAGGAAAACCCTTTAAAATATCTCATAGGAGATAATAGCTTCCCCCAAAATAGGTTAAGTGAAAAAAAAAAATTATTTTGAGTTAATTCAAAATAAAAGGTTGTCTTTGGTTGTTTCTGAATAAGCAGTGTTGATTATGTTTGTTAAATAAGGTAAGAATTGATCCCAATCGTTCCTGTTTAAGGAGATAATAGCCTCCCCCAAAATAGGTTAAGTGAAAAAAAAATTATTTAGAGTTAATTCAAAACCAAAAATGTCAGAAGAATTAAGCAAACTACTAATGGCACAAAAGTTGGTCGCGAAAAATGTAGAAATATTAAAATCTCTTCCACAATACGATGGACAGGTGGATATCAGCGAATTTAATATCCAATTTGACCAGTTTGTAACCTTTTTAAAGCAAATTGAAAATACTATCGGTGATGACGCCAGCCTGCCAATAAATTCGGTGGACAAATTGTTTGCGGCATTTAAAGATAGATTTATCGAAACTAGTTCCACAAATAAATTAAAACACGGAATGGTATGCTTTGACCATTCACAAAACGTAAGAGAATATCTTGATAATATACGGATTTCAGTAGAAGCAAAATACGGAGAAGGTTCAGGAAAACTATATGAAAAAGTCGTACTACTTACCTTTTTAAAAGGGCTAGCCCCAAAACTATAGAGAATGGTAATATCCAAAACTATTCAAACGTTGGACCTTACACTTCTGGAAGTGGGTCGAATGATCGAAGTTGATACGATGGTGGTAAATCACAGTAAAACGAAAATAAATAGCATAGGCGAAACAAACGCAAACCTGACTTTCAAGGGCAATCAGGCGTCTCCAAATTTCTTTTCAAGAGATAACTCACCAGTGCCACAAAGAAATAAAACGCAATAACCCGCTAGGCAGAAAACAGCACGTTTTCAGCCCATCAAACAATTTAGTTATGAAAATAACCCTACAATAAAAAGATGCTATATTTGTAATCGACCTGGGCATATCACGAGAGAGTGACGTTATGTCTCCAATCGCAAACCAAGAATTGCTGTCGGTAGTACGCAAAATTATGGCAACCATTTGTTCGGAAGAACAAATTTTAGCACCAGTGGTGCACTAGGCTATAGGCCAGGGAAAATTACGGCAATCAGTACCCTACAACGCGTACCAACCAAATTTGTACAATCCTCCCCCAATAGACAAATTAATTCCCGATTTGAAAACCCAAATACTCGCCAAAGCCAATATAATGCGAGAATGGTATATAGAAATCCCGAAAATTTGCTGACGGGAAATGAAAATTTTTCAAGCCGACGGCAAATAGTTAATTGGCCAACCGGAAATGAAAATTTTCAAGCTAACGGCATTTGCAGTCAGTGCCAGCAGCCGGCACTGACGCAAGAAATCAAAACTACCGTAATAAGACATTGAGGAGGCAGACAAATATGTATCAAATAGATATACCTATGGAATCTCACATGTCGGAATCTCTATTGCAGACACCGACGCATGAAATAAATCCACGGGGTCACGCGTCAGGTCCCTCAGAAAAAAATTGGACCCAGAGGGTGCCTAGAATGTTTTATAGGTCCAAACCGATAGTAGTACCGTCTGGTAGCGATAGTAATAACAAGTTACCTATATTTAATGATTTTTGTGTAGCAAATGTTTACTTTAAAGCTTTGATTGACTCTGGTGCAACAAACAGTGTTATAAGATCATGCGCATTTATTATGTTTCCTCCGCATATTAGGCGACAGAACAGTCCTAATAATTCAAATTCAACTAGCTGGACAGTGCATAAATTGTATGCAAGGGCTACAATTCGCCTAGAAATGAAAAGGGATAATAAAATCTTTCCGACAAATTTTATAATGAATGAATGAATGAATTTTATTAATAACCTGCATTACAATAAACAGAAAAAGACAGAGCACGAACTAGAAAAGAAAGAAAAAGCAAAAACTGGCAAGAAAAACAAATACAAACAGAAAGAACTACATAATAACACAACTATTTGAGAATGTGGGCCCACTGGTCATCCAGGAGCTCTAGTTTTTTCATGTAATTCTGAATTACCTCCTCCACGGCACTAAGAGGCTCAACAATTCCATATTTCAGAGCAATATGGTGGTTTCTAACAAAAGGCGGTACTTGAAGAAGATATCGGGCATACTTGAAAAATACCAACCTTATGTCTTTCTTGTTTCGTGCACTCAGGAGCTTCCAAAAAGGAGACAGGTACAAGACATGAGGCAAAGCTACTGCATTATAAAGACGAGCCAAATATTTACGGCTTGAATTGTGACGGCTAGTGACAACACCCGCATAGGCAATGCGCACTTTCTTAGATAGGTGTTCAATAAGCAAAGACTGGGTCTCTCGAAGATTACGACCAATCGGGAGGCCAAGGTACGTAATGTGACTAGACGGTGTTACGGTAATTCCACTAAGCCTGACTGTAGCATTATCTTCAGGGCAATTAAAAAACAAAACAGCAGACTTTTCTACATTAAACTGCAAACCAATATCAGCATAACTTTTTTCAAGACGCGGGAAATTATTTTCTAATGAAGAAAGCAACCGAGACAGATCTAAAAGATCATCTGCAAAACCCAGAAGTGACAAGTGAATATGCTTGCAAATATAACTCGGAGAGATAACCTGTTGTGCATCATTAACACTGTTATTATACAAAGTAGGAGACGTTATAACCCCTTACTTAATTCCCTTGTGTACTGATATCTCCCCACTAAGCTCACCATCTTGCAAACGAACACGAAGCTTGAGGTTTCTATACATATCACGTAGTGACCTTACAATAGAAGAACGCACGCCTCGCTTACACAGCTCAACCAAAATCTGGGCATGAATCCCAGAGTCAAAAGCTCTCCTGGCATCATACTGATCTAAGATCAAAGTTTCTCGCGAGAGATGTGCATCAAGTAATATGTTAGCAAGAAGATAAAGTACATGGGTGCACCCGAGGCCTTTTCGAAAACCAAACTGGTGTGGAAGCATCTCACACTTGTCATAAATCTCATCAAACAAAAAAATCTCGAATAGTTTACAAAATACTGAAGATATCGTTACTGGCCGATACGAAGAAGGCTGTTCGGCTGGCTTCCCCTTATTTAATATCGTTATAACCATACCCAGACTAAAGCAACTCGGGACTATCCCTTGTGTCAAAATCATCTGAAACAGGAGGGCAATATGATGGTAAAGAACATAACCTCCTAAAGAAATATGTAGAGCACAAATACTATCGCAGCCTTTTGAGTATACCTTTTTTAGCTTTTGAATGGCCTGGCAAATTGTGACCGGTGACATTGAGAAATCGTCGAAGGTGTCGGTAAGCATAGATGTCAGCTCATTCTCGTAATTAGACTGCATAACTGGACCAGGCACTTTGAACTTAGAGTAGAAGTAAGAACTCAACTCATTAGCAGAAATATTAAACGTAGGCTTAGCTTCTTCAATCTTAGACTAAAAGAATCAAATTAGGTTTGGAATCCTATTTAGCTTTTGCTCATAATTTTCTTTGAGGGTTGCACGGTTGGTATCTTACATTTTATTGAACTTTCGTTTAGTATGGATTCGAATCTCGTTCACTATTCCACTTCGTGGCTTCCCACTATCATGCCAAACTTTCAGGCATAGCTTCGCTGACGCACAAGCCACCTCTAGCTCCAGATTTCTAGACCACCCTTTCACCTGTGATCTATTACGGACACGCTTCACAGGAACTGCTAAACTCTCCGCCATCCTCAGAGCATGTGACATTTCTTCACAGTACATGTTTATCTGCAGACGTATTTCACTTTCACTGCAATACGAGTTTGCATTTCTCTGCAGCAGATGGAAGGGAACTTTTATTTTACTCAGGATATCCCCAGAAGTAGCCGCAAAGAGGTCATTTGATACTTGTTTCCAGTCAATGTATACTCTCCATAGGGATTTGCACGGACCCGACAACTTTGGACAGTCCAGTGTTATTGACAATGACAAAGTCAAATGGTCAGAGTAAGAACCATCAGCTGCAACTTTTACTTCGTTACTCACAGGAAAGTTCGTTAACAAATGATCAAGATTTGAGATGGTGTTGGCAACACTGATAAAAGTGTAGGCTTTGTCCTTATCAACGACACTAAACTGATCAGGAAGGGAGCCTATAACGATTTGAGTCCTTTCAGATTCGGTATTAAGTAGATCACAGTTGAAGTCCCCTATTAATAGAACTTTTATAGTCCCAGGAATTTGAGCCTTCACGAAACGGCTTAACTCAGTACATGCACCCCTGAACTTGCTGTCCGAGAGGCTAGATCTATAAATAGTATGAAGATAGACGTTTATTTTCACAATATCGCGAACTTTAACAGCGAGGAAGTGCTTAATTGATGCTAAAAGTTCAGCCTGAAGAGACTTTCTCACCAAAGTGGCTAAACCACCAGATGGCCGACCTCTGGATTTCACACGTTCAGCTGTCCGAATAAAACACTGGAGTGAACTTGAGAACTTGAGCAGGTTAGTATTGTCTTCGGAAATCAGGTGCTCTTGTATACAAATTACTTCATTTGTTAGGCTCATAGTATCAAGCAGAACTTGTTTTGTCAAGTGCTTTCCCATTTGTATTCAAGACAGAATATTACACATTTTGGGAGCGTGATCCATCGTTCAAGTTTTTTTCTGTTATCAGGACAGGTATAGTGATAACATGTGTGCCTAGTCGAATTGCAATTCAGGCACCGAGTAGGATTTTGACAAGGGTTCTCAGGGGAGCTTGTGTGGCCAGTTTCTCCACAGCGGCTACAAGTTTCAGTTTCCTTACAGTCCGCCGCTATGTGCCCCACATGATGACACCGATAACACCTTCGAGGCAAAAAGCGGAATTCTTCTAGACGGAATAGTTCGAAACCAATTTTAATCGGGTTCGTTAAGGCAGCTGACAAAGCACTTTTAGAGGGGTAATACATTTTAAACGCTTTCGAATTTCCACACTTGATTGCTTTTTCACAGTATTTTGACAGATTTTTCAGAAGGTCCTCCGTCACGTTGCTGGGGAGACGTTTCACTATGCCGATGAACTGGGAATTAACAAGTCGATTGTCAATTTTATGGCTAATTTTGAGGGCAGCCGAGACTTTTTCGGCGGCCTACTTTGAAGAGACTGACAGTTGCCATTCCTTATTTCTCCGCCTGAGCACTGCATCCGCTAATGTTTTATCGCACGGTGCCAAGCTTGTTATAAAGGCCTTACGCTTTCCTGGATCGTCTAACTCAGGTGGCATATTTTTCACGACAACCGAGAATAGCTGTTTTTCCATACTTGGCGTTTTAGATACTGACGAGGAGGCTGTAGGCTGATTTTTGGAATCAGCAATAATTTTCAATCCATTGTTCAGAATATCTAACTTGCGGAAAAACTGTTGCAGCTCACTGTCCATTTTTCTCGTCATTTCTTTCACTTTGGTAGTAATACAGACTGCAATTTCGTCACCACACGTGGGAACAGACTCCGGTTCGAGAATAACGAAAGTTGGAAGCTCTTTACCGTCCTTAGCACAGCGCCATATGGCTTTTGCGATATCCGTCAAGTTATCACAGTCTTTTTTGCATTCGCGTAATCGTTCTTCATATCCGAGTTCAACCTCATAGTAAGTCCACAGCAGTTTTTTGGCTTCCATAATAATGGCATGATCAAAAAACTCTATTACTTTGTTAACGATCATATCAGTCTTAATACCCTTTGTCATGCATCTAGATACAAAGTTCAAAACTGGGTTCAATAACAGCATAGTTTTCATTTCATTAATTTAGATTAAGTCCAAAATACATTCACCAATTTCTTTGATAATTAATAATATCGAAATCTAGGCAGATATTTAAGGGTTGAACTATATATTCAATATTTTTCTGGTGGTTACCTTGCAAGAAAAGTAAGTGAAGCGTTGAAGGCTGTCTACCTTGTCCCCGCAATTTAAGGGGCGAGCCCAGCGGGTACCACGGCTCTTGCTAACAACTCTTCACCCCCCCCCCTCTGCTCACTTTTCTTTCCCCACCTAAATATCAGATGTCCTATTTATTTAAAATCACACTGCTTGATGGCTAACCTCCAATATTATCAGTGAAAAAATTTCAAATTCATACCACTTTTACAAAATATAAATAAATGTCCAGAAACTAGGTTAGTAGATTAAGCAAAGGTTTTATCATAGGTCAGGAACTATAATCCTTTGACAATTATTTCGAAATCCAATAGCTAAGGTAGGAGAAGGAAGTTCTACCTTAAGAAATTGTAACAGAGGTTACGAAGACAACGTAACAGTAAATAAAATTTCTGGCGGTATAATGTCGCAATATTTTGAACCTCATGTCTCGCTACAAAGAGGACATGGCATAATCAGAAATTTTTTTAATTATTCTGAGAGACATTGCAGAGATGAAGTAAATTTAAATACTAAGTGGACTGAATCTGCAAACATAAAAATATGAGATATGTGACGATATAGGTCGAATGAAATCAAGGAAATAGGTGAAATATGGTAAAAAGTTGGGAACCCCAACGCGGTTCAGGCACAGCCAATGCTCTTGGCGGATAGCGCCAGTATAAATTTAATTGACAATGAAAATAGATAATTTCTTAAACCACATTGGCCTGACATCACATAAAGAAAGAAAAACGAGCAAAAATGGGGTTTTTTTAGGCCAAATGAAGATACTGAAAAAACGAAGCGAATATTTCGAGAGGAAAAACACCTCTCTTCTTCAGCGCGAAACGAAACGATGTATCAATAAAAGCCAAAAAATTAAAAGAATTAAAACCAACTACCTAACAACCATAAAAGCGAGTTATTCGCCAATATCCGCGATTTGCACAAAATCCAAAAAATATGATCTGCCATCGACGGATACTAGCGAACAACTGATCTGCCCTTCAAAAATACCTTATAGTGAAATTATCGCGAACACAGAGGGTGCTTTTCATGACTCTCGTGCGGAGATTGGAGAGATTGCTGAGGTTAGAGCACAATTTGTTGAAACTTTGTTGGATTCGCCTTCTATTAATAATCAAAATTTAAAAGATTTTAGTAAAAATGAACACTTGGTCTTACACGCACTACAAAAAGATCATTCCAGGATTATTACGAAAGCCGATAAAGGCAATACTGTTGTTGTATGAGATTCAGATGATTACGACAAAAATATCAGAGAAATTTTAAATGATTCTAACACATATGAACAATTAGCTACCGATCCCACAGAAAAATTTGTACAGGAAGTCCGAAAAGAGCTTTCTTATCTAAAAGGAAAAGGTGAAATTACAGATCAGTTGTACAAAAGGTTTTACCCAAGCGGTTGCACGTCCCCTCGTTTTTTTGGTCTTCCTAAAGTTCATAAGCCCGGTAATCCACTTCGACCCATTGTTTCTTCTTTTAATTCTCCTACAGCAAAAATAGGAAAATTCTTATCAGTGATATTTCGCCCACTAATTCAGGCTCAAAAATCCTATATTAAAAATTCCGCTGATTTTGTTTCCAAGGTAAAGCAAGTTTCGGTTAAACCAAATACAAGAATTGGCAGTTTTGATGCAGATTCAATGTATACCAATTGTGATCCTCAAAAGGCCGACCTGTTTTTGGAGCAAAAACTTAATTCTAACCCATCTATATCAGAAAATTCTACTCTTTCGAATCAGACACTTCTTTCGCTTACAGCCCTTTGTAATAGAACTACTTTTTACTTTCATTATAGAGGCATTTTTATAGACAGAAATATGGGCTCTCCATGGGTGCCCCCCTTTCTCCAATACAGGCTTATATTTTCATGGAAGACCTTGAAGAAGGGGCTGTTTTGCAAGGTCCTTGTAAGCCTGAGTGTTGGGTTTGTTTTAAAGATGACATTTTTTATTTATGGAAGCATGGCGACGAGTCTCTGGGTTCTTTTCTTCACTCGCTCAACTCCTTGGATCCAAAACTGAAATTTACTCAGGAATCAGAGATAGAGAGGCGTCTTCCTTTCTTAGATGTTCTGGTGCACCGAAATGATTCATGATTCGAGTTTAGTGTATATAGAAAACCCACACATAATGACCGTTACTTAAGTTATTCCTCCAATCATTCTCCTGCTGTGAAAAGAGGAGTTGTCACTTCTCTAGTTGATAGAGCATTGAAAGTTTGTTCAACACGTTTCTTGGATTTAGAACTCAACCACCTTAGATATATTTTATTTGGGAATGGTTATTCAATTAGTTTAATAAATTCTGTAATTGCAAACGCATTAAAAGATTATCAGATAGTTACACAGAAAACACAAATCAAAGGGAAAATTCAGTTTATCTTGGTCTCCCATACGTTAAAGGGGTTTCAGAGCACATTTCGAAACATATAAAAAAGAATATAATCTACGCTTACTCTAGACCCAGAAAAACTGTCAGTTCCCAAATTTATCAAGAAAAAGTCCCTATTCCGACGGATGATAACTCCGGTGTCAACACAATTGCTTGTTCGTGTGGTCTTTGGTATATCGGAAGAACTGATCAGCGACTAACAGATAGATTAACTCAGCACTCTAGCTCAATTAATAATACACTTAAAAAGCGGAAAAAACCGGAAAATTTTGACTTTGCCCTTGCAGAGCACATTTTTGAAAAACCAGACCATACTATTTTGTTTAATCAAGCTAGTCTTATTTCGAATGATAAGGGTATTGTCCAGCACTACAGAGAAGCTGTTGAAATTTATAAATACCAACATTTAGGTCTAGCTTTAAACAGAGATTCCGGTAATTTAAGAATAAACGAGTCATATTTCGGTTTTCTCAAAAGAGAAGCTGATACTTTAGTGATCCCTGAAATAAACCTTGAACCACTTTCCCAGTCATCTAATCAAACACGTGAACAACCCCTTAGGTCTCAAAGGGTGTCTGAAAGAAATGCCTTAATTGAAATCCGAAATCAAATGACATAGTTTTCAAAATTATTTAATTGCTGGTTCGTTTTGTTTTTCGAGTGAATGAATTGATTCCTTTCCTTTGTTCAGTTGTTCGCTAGTATCTGTTGATGGCAGTTTATATTTTTTGGATTTTGTGCAAATCGCGGATATTGGCGAATAACTCGCTTTTATGGTTGTTAGGTAGTTGGTTTTAATTCTTTTAATTTTTTTGCTTTTATTGATACATCGTTTCGTTTCGAGCTGAAGAAGAGAGGCGTTTGTCCTCTCGAAATATTCGCTTCGTTTTTTCAGTATCTTCATTTCGCCTAAAAAAACCCCATTTTTTCTCGTTTTTCTTTCTTTATACAATGAAAATAAAGAAAAATATTATGGATTCGCAATACGGAAAACAAAAGTCCCTCCTGAAACGATGCAAAGAATTCAAATATCACAGATGATTGAACCAGTGGATAGAAAATCCGAAATAAATGGCTCGCGATCCCGTCTAAAGAAATTCCTGAAAATCTGTTATGCAAAGAACAGATTATATCTTACGACAAAGGAGAAGATTCTATTTGGGTAACTAATAACCACGAAAATGATACAATTACAATAAAAAAGGGGACGTGTTTAGTGCAAATCCAAGTTATCTCGGGAAATGATTTAGATTGATGGGAAAATTCCAATAGAAACCTAGTAAATGGCATTAAAACCTCAATTAACAAATACCCTCTAATTAAATCGCAATTCTTAAACAAATTTAATATGGATCATATTACGGACTTAGAACTTAAGAAAAAATCATACGAATTATAATGGAATTTTGAAGATGTATTTTCCAAATCTGAAGATGACATCGGACTGATACTTTTTTATGAACATTCAATTTTAAAAACTGGTAATCCTGTAGCAAAACAGCCTTATTATGTGCCGTATAAGCACAAAGAATGGTTAAAAAATAAAACTCATGAATAAGAAAAAAATGAAATTATACGTCCCAGTATAAGTCCATATTCTGCACCAGTGGTCTTGGTACCAAAAAAGAATGGTGATCTTAGACTTGTTGTAGATTATAGAGCCCTTAACAAACAAGTAGTTAGCGATAAATTTCCTTTACCAAGAATAGATGAAATTCTTGACTCAATCTGGAGCAAAAACAAAGTTTTTACTTCTTTAGATCTTACCCAAGGCTACCACCAAGTGAAAATAGCCGAAAAAGATGTCTATAAAATTGAGTTTTCTACGAATGAATGTGGTTCATATGAATACTTAAGAATACCTTTTGGACTTTAGACAAGTTCAAGCGCGCTATGTAGACCCTTGTTACACCTGTTAAGAGGATTAAAAAATATCATTCACTTTGTTAATGATGTCATATGCGTGGGAGAAAACGCTGAACAACACTTAGCAACATTAGCTAATTTGTTCGAGAAATTCAGACAGGGCAATTTAAATGCCGGCCTGAAAAAGTAAATTTATTTCAACCTATAATTAAATTTATAGGAGTAGTGGTGACGCAAGGAGAGATATCTCCTGACACTGACAAAATAAAATGTGTTGAAAACCTCAAACCCCCTAGAACTATGAAAGAAGCAAGAGTTACTTCAGAAAATTCGTGCACGATTACGCCCTAATTGCGAAACCCCTCACGGAGTTAACTAAAGGGAACTTCCAAAATGTTACCTGGTCACAGGAAGCTCAAACTTCCCTGACCGTCTCAAAAAGGCACTCACTTTGGAACCAATATTATCGCTGCCTGATTTTGAAAACGGACAATTTGTGGTCACAACCGATGCTAGTTCAAAGGGCATTGGCGCTATTCTTTCGTAAATAATCCCGGTAGAAAACCCTAATCCGCTAGAGGGAACGCCTAAACACAAAAAATAGAAAAAGTTATATGCTATTCGAGTAGAACCTTATCAAAAGGCGAAAGTAGTTATTCCGCCCCAAACTTAGACAAAGACACAGTAAAAGAAAATAAGGTTAACTATTGTCCCTTGTCTTTAGAAAATATAAAAAGAAAGCAAAAAAAGGACGAAATGTGTTTAGCACTTATTAATTATTTTGTGAATGATGATGCGTGACCGGATTAATTCGAAGCTCTTAGAAAAGAAATGGATAATTTTTACTATGATCTTGATGAAGAAATACTATGCAGAATTGTGACTGCTGAAACAAATAGAAACCAAACCTCTATAATACCTGTACTACCCAAAACTTGATAATGCCTGCCTTCGAATATTTTCATTCAGATATAGGTGGACATTTAGGAGTAGCAAAAACTTTGCATAAATTAAAACAATATTTTTACGTGCCGCCGACAGTAAAAAACCTTAAGGAATTTGTACATACATGCGAAGTGTGTAACTTAAGAAAAAACCCCCAAGCTTATCCTAATCCTCCTATGGGAAGAGTCCCGGTAGCGAGATTCCCCTTCGATATTGTCTCATTTGATTTATATGGAACCAGTGGAGGCTTACCTGTTTCCAACAGAGGCCACACTTGTATTCTTTTACTTATAGATCACTTTTCCGGATTTACTTTTGCAAAAGCATAAAAAATCAAGGTGCTTACACGACAATTAAGACGTTAGCGAAATTATTTTTGAAATTTGGCATTCCAAATAAGGTTTTAAGTGACAACGGAAGCAATTTTGTTTCAAAAGTAACAAAAGAATTAATGAGTTTTCTTAACATAGAGAAATTGGTGACTTCCCCATATCACCCACAAGCTACTGGTAAAATAGAAAATAGGCATAAAATATTTTCGAATGTATTAAGCATTTATACAAAAGACAGCAGAAACGATTGGTATCAATTCTTACCTTATTTAACCAGCATAATCAACACTGCCTATTCAGAACACAACCAAAGACAACCCTTTTTATTTACTTTTTGGTCGTGATTTTAGAATCCCGTATGATGAGATTATTGAGTCCCAGCAATATTACAATAACTCGGAAGATTAAAAACAAGAATTCATAAATAGGATGAGGAAAATTTATAAAATAGTAAAACAAGAGTTGTATAAATGTAAAATAAGTCAAGAGCTAAGAAACCGACCCAAAATCAAACGGAATATAGACTTTAAGATAGGAGATTACGTCTACCTAAAAAACGAGGCAAAGACGGAAGGAAAAGAACTTTCGGAAAAATATTCTGGACCATACAGAATAGTCAAAAAGTACGATAACGATTATACTTTTAAAGTAGTGAACCCCGATAGTGGAAGAACTTACAAGAGACATGTTAGACGAATTAAAAGAGCCAAATTTCCAGAAAGATGGGTACCGCGTCCCTCGTCTACCGATTCGTCAGTTGCAGAAAATGAGCCCCGTAAATCAAGATTGGCAGAGCTAAAACCCTTTAATTTCAAGCAAGACTATTTCGAGAATGGTGGTAACGAGGAAAACTTTGAAGAATTTTTAGCTATGAAAAACCTAGTTATTCCCAAGAGAAAATCCCCAACATCAGTGAGAATAAAAATGCCAAAAGATTAAAAAAGTTCATCATCGGAGAGCGTAGGAGAATTAGATTATACGATATCTCCAAAAACCCGATTTTTCCCTGATAGAATTTCCACCTCTTGTCCCCCCAAAAGACTTCCAGACGATATGGTTTCCCCTGCAACACCAATAGAGAGGCCCCTGTCACTACAGGAGGAATTGAACAGAGCTGTAGAAACTCCGGGTATACTTGTAGAGAAAACTCCTCCCAAAGATTCAATTAGAACAAATCTGTGAGAAGCTATGTATTTAATAAATTTCCCAATAAAAAAGAGTCAAAGTAAATTTTCTCAGAATAAAACTCCCAGGAATGAGCAGCAAGGACAATATCATGATATAACTGTGTCCAAGGTCAAGCCTAAACAGTGGACTTCATGGAGGGAAACACTAGTGCAAAGAATGCCCCATCCCCCTGAAGACATGGCATTTAAACAGTGGAGGAACCCTGAAAAAACTTTTGATTCCTCTCAAAGCTCTCAAGAATCTTTCAAATCTCCCGAGTTGAAAACTCAAAGCGAGGACTTTGAGAATAAACCTTCTACTTCCAGAGGAGTAGAAATTTAAGAAGGAAGGGGAGGTGATACCTCAAAAATACGAGGTGCAACCTCTAAAAGTTCTAATGCGGAATCATCGGAAACCAGTTCCGAAGTGTCCGACGACGAATCAGAGTATATGGTAGTTAAAGAAACAGTAAAAGCAAAACTGACTTCAGCAGCCACGCATGCAAAAGAAACAAAATTGAAAGGACAATAATTTTTGAAAAACAATACAAAAAGTTTTATCTCGTATACCCATAAAAACCGAAAGATAAAAAAAAGAAAGAAGTTAAGGAGAAAGTAACGACACAATCAGGTAGAACGGTTAAAAAACCTGATAGATGGAATTACCCTAAGTCAGTATAGGATTAAGAGATTTTTAATGGATAGGCGTCATAAAGGAATAATAATTTAAAAACGTTTAGCTCACAAGTAAAAATAATATAATTATAAAAATGCTATAGAAAAATTTTGTTCAACATTTGTCATGGCTTCGCATGATTCAAAACCGTCTGATACCTTCTGTTCAACATATATCAGTTCCCAAAAACAAATCCTAATTAAAAAGTCATATTGCATATAATTAATTCGAATAATTTCCTTTAATATAAAAAGGCTACCCATACCATTCCAGTACGATGTATCCAGTCCAACTGAAAGAAGCCGTGATAGGAAGTACTAAACTAGAAATATTCATACACCTTAGAAATGATCTTTAGTTATTTTCTGTTCCAAGAGAAACTGTTGGAACTTTGTGCTATTATAATAATACAGACAGAATAAATCCAATTTACAGGACAGAAATACTGTTACAAGATGTGGGTACGATAACCATGAAACAAGGATGTCGACTTTTAACTAAAGAGTCAACTCTTCGAACGCCCTTAATTACCACGACCACAAATATATTAAGTCCCAAAATAATCAATTTTAAGGCAATTAACCGGTCGTACACTATTCCGAATATAGAAAGTGAGGAAATGAAAACCTCAGTATGGTCCAAAATAGAAAAAATTAAAGGGACATTGAGGGTTACGAAAATAAGAGAAGCATTAGACTCCCAGATTACCCTATTTACAAATGAAGACCAAAGACTAACGTACGTGGATGATAGATAAGAAATGTTCTCAACCAATTTTTGGTGGAACATACTACTGACCGTATGTTTCGTATTTGCGACTTCCCTGACCATGATAATCTTACTGACTGTTAATTATGGAAAAATCCTGAGACTAAGAAGACAAAACCCAAAGGAAGAACACGGGAAAACGGCTCAAATGCAGAAGTTAAACGCGTAACCCCAAGAGAACGTCTAAGCCAAGAAAAAGGGAAGACATTAGAAAACGAGTGGGTATAGAGCTCTTCACTCGTCCTTGCTATGTCTTGTAACCTCATTGTAAGTGTAGTTCACGTAAAACCGTGTGGCTATGACGCTGCAACATGCGTTTCTTAAACAGCACGGACGTGCGTGGACAATGAAGGCATGAAATATTTTGCAAACTGAGACCTAAAATTTAACAATGTAGGGTAACTTATGTTTAAAGGATAGTTTTAAATCTAAGGGAGAATTAAATAAGTGTTGAAGAATTAAATAAGCCTTGTATCGTCGTTTCCTTTCTCAAAACAAATTAGAAGAAATCTCTGTTTTAGATTTCCCAATGGGAAGTGTATGTATCTGAAACCAACATGATAATAATGTCGTTTTAATAAAATCAATATTTATGTAGTAATATTAGTGTATCTATTTAATATTGTCTTATAGGGTAACATTCACCCTAAAATGCACCTAATCGTACTGTTTATTATGTACTATGACTACTTGATTATAAAGAATGTGTGATTCTGCCTTGGTATTTTTATTACAGGAAGTGGATTGACATATTGAAAATCAATCATTACAATGCGTAGTCCAGTGCAGATACAAACTAGTAGCATCGATTTTCATCATACCGCAACCAACAAAGATTCCTCACCATAGAATCCAGGCAATTTTTCATCCCAGCTCCGTTTACGAAAATTATAGTTACCTTTGATAGTTGTTTCCTTGACCTCGAACCATATTGCGTATTAGGTAACACTATATTTGAATTTCAGTATTCAGTGCAATTTCGAACAATATAACCACAAAAATCCTAGGAACTCCGTCGACCAGTAAAAGACGTAAGCGCATAAATATCCCCCCTGATAATCCTTATGGACCCATGTAACATATAACTGTATAGTTATGATATTTGATGATCCCAAAAATCATTTACGTGTCACAGATTCACGCGTAAAATCCCTTTCGACCATCTCTCGGAATCCATCCTATCACCTCTATCAAATGCGAAAAGTTAATATCTCTGTTATCCCATAAACGTTACGAGATAATTTTTGAAAAAATGGACCTGGAAACCAACCATTGAATTACAGAAACCAAAATTAACCCCAGTGAATAACATCTCAGTGACAATATACCCCTCCCACAAGTTAAAGACAACATGTTGAAGGAGTCACTAAAGTTTAATGTCAACCCATTCCAAATCTAAATATAAATTCTCCTGTGATTAACCAAGAAATCACCGCAAAAAGTTAATAGACGCAAGCCAGGCACGAACAATTTTATAAGAGAACTATAGTCTCTAAGTGCACGAACGAACAATTTTATACGAGAAATACATTCTCTAGGTGCTTTAAAATATGCCAAAAATAATATGCTGAGAAGAAAACGAACGCAGTCTCAGTGTTCAGCCCCTTAATGATAAGGCACCCTATGAACAATCCAAAAACAGCAGGTGAGAATGAACTCTGATATCAAAATTCCACACACCTTTATCTGGGAGTATCATTTACGACTTTGACAATTAGAGAAGCAAGATGAACATAACCATGCTCGAACTGTTCGGTGAAGAAACACCATTGTAAGTGTTTTTGAATTTTTGCCAAGACGAAAGGAGTGAAGGACCATAATTTACAACAGAAGGATTGAGTACGCTAAAAGACATGAATGATGATGAAATAGGTTTGAATTTACATGCGTTACATTTTAATAGCTTCGATAACTTAAAAATTCCAATATCCTATCATTATTATTACATAGCAAACATCCCCAGTGAAAGTGTTTTAATGTTTACCAGTGAACGTGGTAAATATAATATTGTGTGTTTAAAATCGTTCTTATATGTAGTGTTAGATGTTCAGATAGAGTTATGTGTAGTGTTGTCGTACTATTCATTTAATGTAGCGTAGATAGGAAGCAGTTTACCCAATAGACAGCAAAATAAAAAAAAACTTTATAATAGCGAATCTTCAAAAAATCTTATGCAAAGGTAGAATACCCCCAAACTTGTTCGCAATGTTAAAGTCATCAGTATTAGATGTAGAAAAAGAAAAAAAAATCTTTAGTATAGTAGCTAGGCTAGAACCATAAATAATCTTAGTCCAGTAGATGAACGTTAGATAGGGATGTATAATAAAATAAGAAAAGTTATAGAGAAAAATTTTAGCACTCCTAATTAAGCTTATATAAAAGTATAAAATAATACAATGTCAAATAAAATTACGTAGGACCAATAGTAAATAAAATAGCGAATATCTCAAAAACCCGAGGACAAGCAAGTCCTAATGACGGGATGTCATTAAATAATGGGAAGGGTAATATGTACGGTGAGTAGTATGTGATATACTTAAAATACAAAAATTCTTTCTTTCTAAAGATAATTCCGACATAAATTAAACTTCCCCTAATTAAGTTCAAATCCCGTTTCCAAGAGTCTAAATTCTTAATCAGCAAAAAAGGACACTGCGGTTTGACCTCAGCCAAATAACGACGCTAGTTGGTTTTGAGTTTTGCTAAGATAATTGGTAATAAAAAAAATTATAGATAAAAAGTTTCTCAGGAAGTTTTAAGTTATAAGAGCAGTGTGAATGTTTAAATCATCGAAATATTTAAAACAAATTCTTGGATAGAGAGTTAGCATAATGAATTGAGTTTGCGAACACAATTACAAGGTAGCGGCCCCCTCCACAGGACTTGGGCCAATCGTGAAAAGGCTAGTAGAGCGCAGAAGCTGTATTAGTGTGATATAGTGAAGAAAAGTGTTTTTTCGCGTCAATTATGTTTTGTTAATTCTTTCATAGTCAAATATGGATTGTCTCTATTGCCATCATCATTATTTTTGAGAGCCAATTTTATCCTTGCCTTTGTCGTTGTCAGTTGAAGGGAAGCACTGTTGTACACCTAAATGTAAGTCTCAATAAAACTATTGCTTTTTAAATTGTGTTTTTTTTATATGTCTGTATCTAATGGCACGGCAGGTAATTAGTTCGTAGGTCTCCATCGGTAGCACTCCCAGGAATCTGATTTCTACTAATATTAGAGGTAATCATCACGGCGATAACTCGATGAAGCGAGGTTATGCTCCCGGATTGATAGTTGGAGAATTTCTAACCTACTATAGCTACGCACTTTGTTTTCTCACTTTCAGCGAGTGGCGGTATCGGTATATCACTTTTAATCATAGTATTAAATTTGTGGCCCCAGACTTCATTGCCACATTTGGCGCATCTTAATCGCCATAGCTTTAAGGATTATTATTATATATGGCACAGTCTTTAACGCTATAAGTGGCGCTGTCATAGAACTTATAAGGTTTAAGTTCACAGCTTTAAAGTTTAATATTGCATTTGACACGGTCAATCCTTATTACCACAATTAACGTAAGTCCAGTCTATTTTTTATATCGCTACATGTGTGTGTGTGTGTGTTTGTGTGTGTGTGTATGTGTGTGTGTTGTGTGTGTGTGTGTGTGTGTGTGTGTATGTGTGTGTGCGTGTGTGTGCGTGTGTGTATGTGTGTGTGTGTGTGTGTGTGTGTGCGTGTGTGTGCGTGTGTGTATGTGTGTTGTACCTCAGTCATTAGGAGGGTCAACCTAGTATATACTTTATTTCTGTATATCTTCTGAGAAGTCGCAATGCTCTCTATATTTGTATCAAATTGGTGTTAGCTGTTATTTCCTATTTATCCTGTCTTGAAATTGTAGCTAATTCAAAAATAAATTTTTCGGACATCGTAGATTTAATTTGCAATAATAGTTTACAATATGCACAATAGTACATCATAATAGACTTATTATAAATGGGTTTTGTAATAATGTTTATGCGCTGTCACTTCTGAAATAACTTTTTTAAAATATATATCTTTTTTGTGATTGGGTCTGGTTTGGTTGGGATGTGTTGAGCTTTTTTTTCAATATGGGAGTAATCTTGGTAACGTAGTCTAAATTCTGTTCAGCAATAATCAAAGTGGTTTTATGAAAGTCTTGGATTGTTTCTTTAGTTTTTAATATTTTTTCCCGAAAACTCAATATGTTGGATATTTATAGGTTTTGTGTTTGAGTTTTATTCCCAAGATCACCGCTGCTTGAGAGCCTCTGCTCAGAAATTGGTTTTCTCTTCGGAAGAAGGATCACAAATTAACATAAACTGTCGTTTTGAGCCAACCATCCTGGGCTGATTGAAAAAACATGTCGTCCTCAGTTGGGATGGGGAAATATCCTTTTGGGGGATGTTTATCGTATTTCTTGAAAATCAGACAAATTTTTACAGCATATCCCCTCATTCCTAAGGAAAAAGATCTACCTTTCATTGGACCTTTCCTTCATACCTTTATTGGAGATTTATATTTACCTCCCTCTTTAAACCCTCCAGGAAGTTCTCATTCCCCTTCAATATTTTCTTGCGAAATCCTCCCACCCCAATCGAGGACGACTTGTTTTTTTTTGGCAAGCCCAGGATAGTTGACTGAAAAGAACAATCTTTGGTAATCTGTCACCAGGTAATTTGGGTAATGGTCATCTGTTATTTGGTAATTTGGTAATATAACATTTTTACTAAGTGTTACAAGAAAATATTGAAGGGAATGAGGGCATCCTGGAAGAGTGTAGAGAGGGAGGCTCTAAAGAGACTGGGAAGGAGAGTGTGTAGATGTGTTGGCTTTAGAGGGCTTGGTGCTGTGGTACGTTAGTAGTAGTAGTGGTATTGCGATATCATGACATCCACCTCCCAAGTCAAGATGATTTTATGACATTGAGTTTTATCTACCTACTGAATTATATTTCTAAATATACTTTTCTGAAAACTTGCAAAATTGGAGAATTTTCCTATTTTCTAAGGAAATTTTATAATTCATTTGGAAAATGTCTATGTAATATCATAATTAATCGTCACCATGAAAACTGAAATGAAGATAACTCGACTTTATTCCAGTTTTTATGGTGACGGCTTTAAGGAATATAGCTGAAAGATACAACTATTTTTCATCATGGCCATATCAGGAGGGGGGATGCTAAGTTTGAATTCCATTCTCAGAGTTCTCGTATTTCAAAGGAACATTTTTCAATAGATTTAAAGTAAGGTAAAGGTAAAGAATACGGCATTGGACTTAAAAGTCCCTACCAGTGGAGCTGAGCTCCGTTTCGTGGTCCTTCAGCCAGGAAGTGTAATGGGGGGCTGGGGGCCAACCATCTTTTGATTTTGCACACCTTTCCTCTTTACTTTCCCCAAATTTCCCTGGGTAGCCATTTAAAGCCGGGTCGACTCCGGCTGAGCTTACAGAGTCACGCCACTGAACTCTGTCTCAAACCAAATGATTGGGTATACTAGGATTGGAACCCTCGGCTTCTCGGACAAAGGATACTAAATCCAGCGCACCAAGCCACTCAGATAGGACGGCCTATGGGTATGCTCCAAAAATGTATTTGTCAAACCACTCGAAGGTGCGACAAAGATGTAACTTACACCCAATGTACAAATGTCAATTTTTTCATTAGTTTAAAAACAATGCATTCAATGAGCTTGAATTATAAAATTACTTTTTCCTAGAGAATCATCTAGAAAAAGTATATAACATCAAAAACATCAAAACTGGATGTCATGTTATCGTCATGACTCGGGAGGTGGATGTCATGACACCGTAATACTAATACTACTACTACTTACAAATCACCGCAGCACCAAGCCCTCAGAGGCCAGCACATCTACGCGCGCTCCTTCCCCATCCGAATCTCTGTAGAGCCTCCCACTTTACTTGCCCCTGGGAAGTTCTGACTCCCCTTCAATATTTTCTTGCGACATCTTCTCATACCAACTGAGGACGACTTGCTTTTTGGCAACCCCAGGACAGTTGGCTGACAAAGGACAATCTTTGGTATTGTCATCCTTCCTCCGCACAACGGGCCCTAGCCATCTTAACCATTCATTCATTATAGCTCAAGAAAGCGGGATCAAACCATACTATCCGTAAAGCCTACTGTTTGAAATACGGCTAGTCAGTCGGGCACCCAAAATAATCCGTAGGCATTTTTTCTGGAAAACATCTAGCAAATCTTCCTCTATTTTTGGAGCGATCACAGAGGGAGCAAACATCTTAACTTCTCAAATAGGATCCTCTGTAATAGCCTTTAATTTTCCTTGAGATCCAAAAATATTCTCGAAAAAAAACCCAACAAATTATTCCTTTATTAATCATCCAAGGGGAATTTTACGGGGATACAAAAAAATACTCTAGTTTTTGGGAACTTGAGAACTAATACATACAATTTCCATTTAATATTCCCTCTGGACGAATTAAGTGAGAAATAAAAATAATTACCAAAAAATGTAATATTTTTTGTTGAAATATCAAAATGGCGGCATATGCATCCGTAATGCCACTTAATATATCATTTAAATAATAGAATTGACTATGTATCTTTGTATATCAAATATTTAGAAATATAACAGGTAACAAAAAGCTTGTCTTTATATTGCTTATAACTGAGAGAAAATGACATAGTATCCTGGAAAAATGGCTGTCATTTCAATAATCATGTCTCACTCTACTTTCCAACTTATTTAAGCTAATGAGAATAGCCAATAATTGGGACTATTAAGAAGAAGACATGCCAATAGAAGATATATCTGTATAAAAATTGACATATCTGTTATGCTTACTATACAACTTAAAAACACAGCCACTAAATACAAAACAGCATCTATCTAAAATCAGTAGTAAGGCTTTGTAATAGGTAAATTTAGTAAAAAGTGTACAACTTTCAAACAGTTCATGGTAACGAACTGTAAGTAAGGAGCGACCCGGCTCATTAGTAACCAAAACTCTAAAAATCAGAATTTTGATGCCAATAGATATGTCAAAAGAATTGGATTATTTTGCTAATTCCAAATGTATAGGTTTCATTAAGTTTAGTGTTACCCATCAAACGCTACGAGCCTCAGAAAATTTGTCTGATTCTCGATAAAAGGGGAATCCCCCCTAGAAGTCGTAGAATTTTAATGAAAATCACACCATTAGATTCAGAGGATCAAAGAACCTTACTTTAGAGTTTTCAAGCTTCTATCTGCGAAAATGTGGAACTTTGTAATTTTTACTAGAAGAAAGATCACGGATGTGTGTTTTTTTTTTGCAGAAGTGATCATATCGACCCATTGGGCCTAGAACATTGGGAGAGGGCTCATTCTAACTTAAATAAAAAGTTCTAGTGACATTTCTAAGTGACCCGAAAATTTTAGGGCAACTAGGCCCCCTCACACGCCACTTTTACCCCAAAACTGTCCGATCAAAATTTTGAAATAGCTATTTTGTTCAGCATAGTTGAAATGTTTAATAAAATGTCTTTGGAGATAACCTGACCCCCCCCCCCTCTGCCCCTTGGAAAAGGTCTTTAAATTATAAAACTTGCCCATGTATAGTTTTTTTTTGGACAGTATGCTTACATGTTTAGGATAGGGAGGAGGGATGAATTTTCTACTGGGGGATTTTGTACGGGGACACTTTTCCATGGAGAGGGGAGTTTCCAAGAAGTAAACTCTTCAGGAAAAAGTTGACACTGGGGGAATTTTCCAGAACTCCTATAAGAAATTTCTTTATGTGTCTTGCTTTCTCTTTTTCGATTCAATTTTTTCTTGTGGAGTTGTTAAGGGTAATTGTCCGGGGTAAATTATCGCCAGAATTTATGCTATTTCAGAGAATATTTCTGTGGGTATGGGGATTTTCTTGTGAAAGTGGAGCCAGATATCCTGTTTTTTTAAACGATCAGAAACTAAATAAAAAAAGGAGTTTGTTTCAACTAAAAGTAAGGAGCAACATTAAAACCTAAAACAAAGTTTTTTTTATATTTTTCTTTACTTTTTGTTTAGATTACTTTTTTTTATTGATTGTACAAAAAAATGGGCTTTATTGTAATTTTGTGTAAGCAGGCCTTGGAAAGTTTCCTGTCTAAGTTTAGACAGCTGCAGGGCTGTCTATTTAGTTTGCTCCTGCTTGAAATGCAACGTGATGCCTTACTAAAGGTCCTTAAAACTACAGAATTCAGATATTAGATAAAACTTTGGAAACAATATGTTTTGTAGATGACTCAGCTACGTTCAATAATTATGATAAAGACATGAAAGTCACAAAGCAGTGCGTCTAAAAATATTGCAATCTAATCAGACTCAACCTTACAAAGAAAAATTTTAGAGGTTGAGGCTTTTCAGACAGTTCCTGGTAACAAACTGTAAGTAAGGAGCGACCCGGCTCAATAGTAACCGAAATTCTAAAAAACAGAATTTTGATGCCAATAGATATATCAAAAGAATCGGCTTTTTATGTTAATTTCAAATATATAACTTTCATTACCTTTAGTCTTACCCATCAAACGTTACCTGAGAAAATTTCCTGGTTTTCGAAAAAAGCAGAAAACACCTCCCAAAAGGCAAGTGATCTCAATGAAAATCACACCATCAGATTCAGCTTATCAGAGGACCCTACTGTATTGGTTTTAAGCTCCTATCTGCAAAAATCTGGAATTTTGTGTTTTTTGCCAGAAGAAAAAAACACAAAATATTGACCCAGTAGTCCTAGAATATCAGGAGAGAGCTCATTTGAACGGAAATTAAAAGTTATACTGTCCTTTTTGTGTGACCTAAAAAATTGGAGGGCAACTACCCCATCCCCCACCCCTTTTTCCCAAAATCGTCCGATCAAAATTTTGAGATAGCCATTTTGTTCATCATAGTTGAACGGCTTTAGGTATAACATGACCCCCCCCCTCCCCCACAGCCCCAGGGGAAAGGTCTTTAAGTTATAAAATTTGCCCATTGTTTGCGCATAGTATTTGTTATTGGGATGTAGGCATACATTTCGGGTGGGGGGACAAATTTTCTGCGGGTGGTTTTACCACGGAAGAATTTTTCATGGGGAGTGAATTTGTCAGGAGAAATTAAACACTGGGGGAATTTGCCAGAATTCTTATACACAATTCTTTTTATATGTCTTATTTTCTCTTTTCCGTCTCAATTTTACATGCAGAGTGATTATAGGTAGTTTTCCCGGGTTAATTGTTACCGGGATTGAATTGTCTAGAGGATATTTCCTTGGGGGAGGGTTTCTCTGTGGAGATGGGGCCAGATTTCCAGGCATTATTTAAAAAACGATCAGAAATTAAATAAAAAAAACATGTTCTTTCAGCTGTTAGTAAGGAGCAACATTAAAACTTAAAACGAAAAGAATTTACTGCGTATATTAAGGGGGTTGCCCCCTCCTCAGCACCTTGCTATCTACGCTAAAGTTTGAATTCTGTCCCAATTATTTAATAATGACTCCACACAAGGGCCATTTTATAGAACAATAAGAGGCTTTTCTAAGAATACTATAAAACTATGGCGTAAAGAGCGAGGTGTTGAGGAGAGCGAAATCCCCTTTATATACGCAATAAGTTCTGTTTGTTTCAAGTTTCAATGTTGTACCTTACTTTCAGTTGAAAAAACTTGTTTTTTTTATTTAATTGGCAAAAAGAACGGCCAAGTAGAGAAGTCATGCTTATTAGAAACGAGTGTAAAATAGCTGGATGTTCGCTTTAGTAGATCCTGAAATAAGACCCTGATATTGAACTGTTTTTAGCGTGGCGCAACCGTATTGAGAACGTGGCGTTCATAGATGTAAACCTGGTGACGGGAAGTCAGCATACCCCTTAGTAATTTACTCAAACATGAAAAGACTCTTTTATCATTGTACTCATTATTTCATTGTTCATTAATTCATAGATTCTTCTGTACGAAGTTCAGGAGAGACTTAAAGTATTGCTCTAAGAGTATGGGTAACTTATAAGAGTGGGAATTGGCACTAGTGTCGAAGAGAAAACTATTAATGCCATCTAGCGTTTGGTGATACCTGGCGTTTTTTTCAGTGTAATAATAAGAATAGTTAATTTGATTACTGTTATTTGTAAAATTAGGATGTTATAACTCTCTGGTCTCAGTTCCTGACAGTAAACGATTACAATGCTTCAAAATAAAAATGTCAGGTGTCGTTAAACATTAGATGGCGTTGAAGTTTCTTTTTGGCAACACAAGCACCAGTTTAAAGTCTTAGAAGTTAGCTCTAGAATTTTACATTAGTTTTTTATTCAGTTATGTATTATTGAAATTGTGTCTTTATTCCAGTTTTTGTGATGAGGGATTTTGTAAAAATAGCTGAAATACTCAAATAGCTGTCATCGTAAGAGGGGGCATGCCCAGAATAATCTTTTTTCAAAGAAAAACTTTTCAGTGGAAATATCCTGGAAAATATATTTCTTAAACCACTCGTAGAGGGAGGGGAGGGGCATTAAATCTAGGGAGTGCACTAACACACCTTCCCTAATTGACACAACCGTTAGTAGAAATGACCCTATTGATCCGAACAGGGCTCCATATATGGGCATAGAGTCCCTAGGGAGAACACCTGTGCTGTCAGTCCAACGGGGCACCATATGGCATGGAATCCCCAGGGAGAACATGTTTCCGAGAAATTGATTTTGTAACCTAACCTAACCTCATGAGCTCGTGAGGGGGCACCTTATATGGGCATAGCCTCCCTAGGGGAAATGGATTTCTAAGAAATTGATTGCGTAATCGAGGGGGAAGTGGATTTCCGAGAAATTGATTACGTAATCGATTGGGAATATTATTGATCCGATAACGGGAAACAAATCACGTGTCTCCTTCTAAGCCAATAAGAGAGTCGCTTACATATTAGTGGGAGAGGATTGCAGAGAAATATAAGGAAAGGATTTTTGCTATAGTTTTTATTAGTGTGTGAATAGAATTCAAAGGAGTGAGAAGAACAGTTGGAATTTACTCATTTGGATATATATTTGTGTTGATGATGATGACGAGTGGAATGTTTACCCTATTAGAAGTTGATAGTGGAGTTGATGGCAATAATACAAGAACACTAAATATTGCGGTGGAAATCACGAGAAGATTACGACTTTGTCTGGAATGGGATGAAGTATAAACAAGGTTTTGTGATATCCTTGAGCAAATTTAAAATGGAGGATCAATTATGTTTCGCTGCAAAAGTTGATATAGCACATGTGAATAGACTTCAATGTGCTTTAAGTGCACTAGTGAAACATATTGAAGACAATAAACTTTATCACTATTTGTACATGCTTAGTATTATTTTTCTTGTAATTATTCAATAAAATTGTTTGTACTATTTTAATTTTCACATATTAGTTATATATATATATATATATATATATATATATATATATATATATATATATATATATATATATATATATATATATATATATATATATATATATATATATATATATATATATATATATATATATATATATATATATATATATATATATATATATATATATATATATATATATATATATATATATATATATATATATATATATATATATATATATATATATATATATATATATATATATATATATATATATATATATATATATATATATATATATAGTAAGGATATCATCAGAGACTTCTGTGCATGAATAGTTCAGATTGAATAGATCAGCCTTTAGAATGGCATCAATCCTCAATCAAGTTTTCTATCAAAGATAAAAATAAATCATTCTTCAAATATTTATTCTTTTGTTATATCAATATTTATTATAGTTTTCATGTACACTATCTAAGGTTCAATTATTTGAACCTCGTCTTCATCTTCAATTACTACTATATCTAGGAGAGTAGGTATGTCAAATAAATCCTCTCGTATTCTTATGATATTCATCGAAGAGGGCAAACCACCAACCAACCGCTCATCATCTTCTATACAAAGTCGGACTGAAGGTCCCCTCCGTACCAAATCCTCCGACGTATATGATAACCCATCTTCTGTATAATGGATCTCCATTATATCATCAGTAGCATCTATATTACTGTTAAGAAAAAGGAATTCTTCTTCAGATTCAGATAAATTCCATGCATCCCACATGTTCTCCCCCTCTTGAACATACTCGGGGTGTTCTATAAATGTAATAAACAGGAATACTTAATATTTTTCATTTTATCCATAATTTTTATGTCTAAAATTCCTCAACTAGCTAGACATCTAAATTTAAAATCTGTAAAAAACTTTTTTCCACAAGAGGGCATTTTTCAACTAAAAGTAAAGAGCTGCTAGACTAAATCAAAGATGAGCAGAAACAATAACGAATAATTGTTCAAACTTAAATTTTCTGGAAACTTATGTCTAATGATAAACTCGTTAGAGTGACAAAAACTTTTTTTCCACAAAGGACATTTTTCAACTAAAATTAAAGAGCTGCTAGACTAAATCGAAGATGAACAGAAATAATAACGAATAATTGTTCAGACTAAAATTTTCTGTAAACTTATGTCTAGTGATAAACTTGTTAGAGTGACAAAAACTTTTTTTCCACAAAGGACATTTTTCAACTAAAATTAAAGAGCTGATAGACTAAATCAAAGATGAGCAGAAATAATAATGAATATTTGTTAAAACTTAAATTTTCTGTAAACTTATTTCTAATGATAAACGTGTTAGAGTGAAAAAAAATTTTTTTCCACAAGAGGGCATTTTTCAACTAAAAGTAAAGAGCTCCTAGACTAAATCAAAGACTAGCTTTAATAATAAAAACTACCATTCAAAACGAAAATTTTCTGTAAACTTATGTCTAATGATAAACGTGTTATTGCGAAAAGAACTTTTTTTCCACAAGAGGGAATTTTGCATATAAATGTAAAGAGATGATAGAATTTATCAATGACGATCATAAATAATAATAAATAATTGTTCAAACTTATATTTCTGTAAACTTATGTTTAATGATAAACTTGTTAGAGTGACAAATTTTTTTCCACCTGAGGGCATTTTTCAACTACAAGTAAAGAGCTGCTAGACTAAATCAAAGACGAGCAGAAATAATAACGAATAATTGTTCAAACTTAAATTTTCTGTAAACTTATGTCTAGTGATAAACTTGTTAGAGTGACAAAAACTTTTTTTTCCACAAAGGACATTTTTCAACTAAAAGTATAGAGCTGCTAGACTAAATCAAAGATGAGCAGAAATAATAACGAATAATTGTTCAAACTTAAATTTTCTGTAAACTTATGTCTAATGATAAACTTGTTAGAGGGACAAAAACTTTTTTTCCACAAGAGGGCATTGTTCAACTAAAAGTAAAGAGCTGCTAGACTAAATCAAAGACAATCAGAAATAATAAAGAATAATTGTTAAAACTTAAATTTTCTGTAAACTCGTTTTTAGTTATAAACTTTTTAGATTGAAAAAACTTTTTTCCATAAATGACATTTTTCAACTAAATGTAAAGAGCTGCTAGACTAAATCGAAGACGAACAGATATAATAACGAGTATTTGTTAAGACCTAAATTTTATGTAAGCTTATGTCTAATGATAAACTTGTTAGAGTGAAAAAATTTTTTTTTCCACAAGAGGGCATTTTACAACTAAATGTAAAGAGCTGCTAGACTAAATAGACGATGAGCAGAAATAATAACTAATAATTGTTAAAAATACAATTTACTGTAAACTTATGTCTATTAATAAACGTGTTAGAGTCACAAAAACTTTTTTTCCATAATAGAACATTGTTCAACTGAAGGTAATGAGCTACTAAACTAAATAAAAGATGAACAGAAATAATAACGAACAATTGTTCAAACTTAAATTTTCTGTAAACTTATGTCTAGTGATAAACTTGTTAGAGTGACAAAAACTTTTTTTTCCACAAGAGGGCACTTTTCAACTAAAAGTAAAGAGCTGCTAGACTAAATCAAAGATGAGTAGAAATAATAACGAATAATTGTTCAAACTTAAATTTTTCTGTAAACTTATGTCTAATGATAAACCTGTTAGAGTGACAAAAATATTTTTCCACAAAGGACATTGTTCAACTAAAAGTAAAGAGCTGCTAGACTAAATCAAAGATGAGCAGAAATAATAACGATAATTTTCAAACTTAAATTTTCTGTAAACTTATGTCTAATGATAAACTTGTTAGAGTGACAAAAACTTTATTTCCACAAAGGACATTTTTCAACTAAAAGTAAAGAGCTGCTAGACTAAATCCAAGATGAGCAGAAATAATAACGAATAACAGTTCAAAATTAAATTTTCTGTAAACTTTTTTCAGATGATAAGCGTCTTAGAGTGACAAAAACTGTTTTTCCGTAAGAGGACATTTTTCAACTAAAAGTAGAGCTGCTAGACTAAATCAAAGATGTGCAGAAATAATAACGAATAATATTTAATGATGTTATTTCTGTAAAATTTTGTAATAAGATTAACTCTTTAGTTTGAAAAAAACTATTATTCCATAAGATGTAAACTTTCAACTAAAAGTAATGAGCCTCTAAAATAAATAGAAGACGTAAGTCTCTAATGAAGACTATAAGTTAAAGAAGCAATTTCTGAAAACTTTTGTATAATGATAAGCTTGTTTGAGTGAAAAAAACTTTTTTTCCACAAGAGGGCATTTTCAACTAAAAGTAAAGAGCTGCTAGACTAAATAGAATACGAACAGTAATAATAAAGTATAATATTTAAAAAGTAAATTTTATGTAAACTATTTTAAAGTTATAAAAGCTTTATAGTGAAAAAATCTTTTTTTTCCATAAGAGGGGATTTTTCAGGTAAAAGTAAAGAGCTTCTAGACTAAATAGAAGACGAGCAGAACTAATAACGAATAATAGTTCAAACTTAAATTTTCTGTAAACTCATGTTTAGTAATAAGCTTCTTAGAGTGAAAAAAACCTTTTTTCCACAAGAGGGCATTGGTCAACTAAAAGTAAAGAGCTGCTAGACTAAATCAAAGACGAGCAGAAATAATAACGAATAATTGTTCAAACTTAAGTTTTCTGTAAACTTATGTCTAATGATAAACGTGTTAGAGTGAAAAAACTTATTTCCACAAGAAGGAATTTTTCAAATAAAAGTACAGAGCTTCTAGATTAAATCAAAGAAAAATAGAATTAATAACAAATAATAGTTCAAACATAAATCGTCTGTAGACTTGTTCCAAATGATAAGCGTGTTAGAGTGACATAAACTTTTTTCCATACAAGGACATTTTTCAACTAAAAGTAAAGAGCTGCTAGACTAAATAAAAAAAATCATGAATTTATGCACAGTTTAACTAGCTAGGGCTATATTTGTTAACGATGGATCATTTTCTTAAGAAAAAACTCAAAATTACAAAAAAAATAAATGTCCAGTTATTAGGAAAGTAACACGATAAAAAATCAAGTATTTGTGCACAGTTTTAACTAGCTAAGGATAAATTTGCTATTGAAGGGCCATTTTCTTAAGAAAAAACTCAAAACTAGGAAAGAAAACCAAATGTTCCTTTATTACCTAAGTAACACGACAAAAAATCAAGAGTTTATGTGCAGTTTTAACTAGCTAAGGCTAAATTTGTTAAATATGGGCCACTTTCTTAAGAAAAAACTCAAAACTAGGAAAGAAAACCAAATGTTCCTTTATTACCTAAGTAACACGACAAAAAATCAAGAGTTTATGTGCAGTTTTAACTAGCTAAGGCTAAATTTGCTAAAGATGGGCCATTTTCTTAAGAATAAACTCAAAATTAGGAAAAAAAACAAATGTTCCTTTATTACCTAAGTAAGACGAAAAAAAATCAAGAGTTTATGTGCAGTTTTAACTAGCTAAGGCTAAATTTGTTAAAGATGGACCATTTTCTTAAGAAAAAACTCAAAATTAGGAAAGAATACCAAATGTTCCTTTATTACCTAAGTAAAACGACAAGGCAATTTTCATATAAATTAAATCTTTTTATAGAATAGCCTACATCTTGCAAAATATAATCACGAAAAGAAAATTGTCATGCTACAGTTGCGATGTGTGTATAATATACAAATACCGGAATTGTTCATGGAGAGAGAACCGGATTACACGGTATTATTTAAAAACAATAAGAAATTAAATTAAAAAAAAATTCAACTGAAATTAAGAAGCAACATCAAAGCTTATAAACGAACAGAAATTATTACGTATATGAAAAGGGTTGCCCTCTCCTCAAGACCTCACTCTTTACACAACTTTTCTTAGGATTTAAAAAAAAAGCTTATTATTATTAAAAATATTGAATGAAACTTTTTATTTGATTATCTGAACCTTAGTTTAATGTTTTACTTTGAACAAAATACTTTGTTAATGCTTTACTTTTTATAAACACCGAGTCTAAAGGCATTAAATATTTAGGTGTTTGAAAACCAAGTTCAACACTGACGATATTGTTAAAAAAAAAATTAGGTCCAACGCTTCGACATTGCTCAATAGAATTAAATGCTGGGAAACTATATCTTAGTTTTTGCAAGTAGGCTATTGTTTTGTGTATTTTTTTTTGTAATTACTTACTTTTTTCATTTTTATATACTTTTACTTTAATTGAAATACTTCTTCGATTGCCTTTAGAAAATGTTTCTCTCTAATTTTCATTAAATAAAAAAAAATTAACTGAAATTAAGGATCAACATTAAAACTTAAAACGAACAGAAATTATTATTTATATGAGAGGGACTACCCCTTGCTCAACACCTCGATCTTCACACTACAGTTTTTCGGCACTTAAAAAAAGTTACTTATCGTTCTAATTAAACGGTAAAGTTCTACGAAATCATATTATTGAGTTAGGACTAAAGTGAATACACCATTCGATGCCTTTTTTATGCTGGTTACGAATATAATAAGTATTTCTATCGGAAATGAATTTCAGCCCATTTTCTTAAGAAAAAACTCAAATTTACGAAAAACCAAGTCAGTTTCAATTCCTAGAAAATTTACAACTGTCTATCATCACTATACAAAATTTCCACCATGTCTTAAAAAGTTATTTAAACTCACATCAACCATTGGAGAATCATCAACTACATTTGAACTATTCATCATTATATCTCTGTCTATATTTCAACTTGCACTGGTTTTAAAACCTTCAAAACCACAAAATAAACTCTAATAACGGTTAATTATTACGAAAATCATACGGGGTGAAGAATCCAGAAGACTCATTGTCTACCATTTATCATATATCCCCCTTGGGAAAGGTTTCGAGCAGAAACACACATCTTTCATCAACATTTATATTTCTAATTCTTCACCGTAACGGCACTTTTTCCAAAATTGTCTGGAAAAAGTGACGGGAAAACGTTTCTTCATCCCCCCTGGGGGAAGGCTTTATAAGTTATGAAATTTTATACATAAAGACAGTAAAAGTTGGGATATAGTTAGGTTAGGATAATTAAATGATATTGAGAAAAAATTACCTTTCGATAATTAAATTAACAAATGCTATATAGAACTATAGAACAAATTCATATAAGACTTCATCCATTTGCATAAGACCTACAAAGTCACCTCTCAATGGAACAGTTATATCAATCTGAGAGTTTTATTCTTAAAATGAATACATTGGTCTATCAATAAAGACATTTTCAATCTCATATCTGCAAAAATGTGGAATTTCGTAATTACTAAATGAAAGATCATGGATGCATGTTTACTTGTTGTTTTTTTTTTCCAAGGGTGATCCTATTGATCCAGTGAATACAGACCGTCGAGAGAGGGTTCATTCTAATGGAAAAATATTCTAGTGCCCCTTTTAAGTGACAAAAAAATTGGAGGACAACTAGGCCCCCTCCCACGTCACCTTTTTCCAAATTCGTCTAATCAAATTTTGAGATGGATTTTTTCTTAAGCATAGTTGAAAGGCTCAAAAACTAGGTCCTTAGAGATAAAATGACCCCTTCAGCCCCTGGGGAAAGATTTTTAAATTATGAAATTTATACATAAAGCCGGTAAAAATTGGGAATGAAAAAGATTTTTACTCCAGCTTGAAACACGACCATCGAGAGAGGGTTCATTCTAATGGAAAAATATTCTATTGCCCCTTTTAATTGACAAAAATAATTGGAGGACAACTAGGCCCCCTCCCACATCACCTTTTTCCAAAATCGTCTAATTAGAGCCGCGGAGCCGAAGGACGGCCGCGGCCGGGACCCCCCCCCCAGACCGCAGGCTGAAGGGCCACTGCGGGAGGGACCCCCCACCTCTGGGGCCACAGGCCCACCACCCGGGGCCGAAGGCTGAAGGCCCACCACGGCGGGACCCCCAATTCCCCAGGACCGCAGGCCGAAGGCCGGACGCGGGCAGGATCCCCCACCCCCCGGTGTCACAAGCCGAAGGCCGGCCGAGGGCGGGACCCCCTACCCCACCGGGGTCCCAGGGCTGAAAGCCGGCCGCGGGCGGGCCCCCCCCCCCCCAGGTTAGGTTAGGCTACCTAACATTTCTAGGGTTAGCTTAGGATAGGTTAGGTTACCTAAAATTTCTAGGTTAACTTACACTAGGTTAAGTGGCACGCCACTTTACCTAGTTTAAGTTAACCTAGAAATGTTAGGAAAAAAAATAATAAAAAGTTTTATTCAATATTTGTAATAATAATAAGCTTTGTTTTTCAGTTCTATAAAAAGTTGTGTAAAGAGCGAGGTCTTTAGGAGGGGGCAACCCTTTTCATGTACGTAATAATTTCTGTTCGTTTATAAGCTTTGATGTTGCTTCTTACTTTCAGTTGATTTTTTAAAATTTAATTTCTTATCGTTTTTAAATAATACCGTGTAATCCGGTTCTCTCTCCATGAACAATTCTGGTGCTTGTATATTATACACACATTGCAACTGTAGCATGACAATTTTTTTTCGTGATTATATTTTGCAAGATGTAGGCTATTTTATAATAAGATTTAATTTATATGAAAATTGCTTTGTAGTGTTTCTTAGGTAATAAAGGAAAATTTGGTATTCTTTCCTAATTTTGAGTTTTTCTTAAGAAAATGGTCCATCTTTAACAAATTTAGCCTTAGCTAGTTAAAACTGCACATAAACACTTGATTTTTTGTCGTGTTACTTAGGTAATAAAGAAACATTTGGTATTCTTTCCTAATTTTGAGCTTTTTCTTAAGAAAATGGCCCTTCTTTAGCAAATTTAGCCCTAGCTAGTTACAACTCTGCATAAATTCATGATTTTTTATTTAGTCTAGAAGCTCTTTACTTTTAGTTGAAAAATGTTCTTTGTGGAAAAAAAAAGTTTTTGTCACTCTAACAAGTTTATCATTAGACATAAGTTTACAGAAAATTTAAGTTTGAACAATTATTCGTTATTATTTCTGCTCGTCTTTGATTTAGTCTAGCAGCTCTTTACTTTTAGTTGAAAAATGCCCTCTTGTGGAATAAAATTTTTTTTCACTCTAACAAGTTTATCACTAGACATAAGTTTACAGAAACTTTAAACTTGAACAATTATTCTTTATTATTTCTTCTCGTCTTTTATTTAGTCTAGCATCTGTGTACTTTTAGCTGAAAAATGACCTCTTATGGAAAAAAAGTTTTTTTTACTCTAAAACGTTTATCATTAGACATAAGTTTACAGGAAATTTAAGTTTGAACAATTATTCGTTATTATTTCTGATCGTCTTTGATTTAGTCTAGCAGCTCTTTACTTTTAGTTGAACATTGCCCTCTTGTGGAAAAAAGTTTTTGTCACTGTAAGAAGTTTATCACTAGACATAAGTTTACAGAAAATTTTAGTTTGAACAATTATTCGTTATTATTTCTGCTCATCTTTGATTTAGTCTAGCAGCTCTTTACTTTTAGTTCAAAAATGGCCTCTTGTGGAAAAAAAGGTTTTTTCACTCTAACACGTTTATCGTTAGACATAAGTTTACAGAAAATTTAAGTTTGAACAATTATTCGTTATTATTTCTGCTCGTCTTTGATTTAGTCTAGCAGCTCTTTACTTTTAGTTGAAAATGCCCTCTTGTAGAAAAAAGTTTTTGTTACTCTAACAAGTTTATCATTAGACATAAGTTTACAGAAAATTTAAGTTTGAACAATTATTCGTTATTATTTCTGCTCATCTTTGATTTAGTCTAGCAGCTCTTTACTTTTAGTTGAACAATGTCCTCTTGTGGAAAAAAAGTTTTTGTCACTCTAACAAGTTTATCATTAGACATAAGTTTACAGAAAATTTAAGTTTGATTAATTATTCGTCATTATTTCTGCTTATCTTTGATTTAGTCTAGCAGCTCTTTACTTTTAGTTGAAAAATGTCCTTTGTGGAAAAAAAGTTTTTGTCACTCTAACAAGTTTATCATTAGATATAAGTTTACAGAAAATTTAAGTTTGAACAAATATTCGTTATTATTTCTGATCGTCTTTGATTTAGTCTAGCAGCTCTTTACTTTTAGTTGAAAAATGTCCTTTGTGGAAAAAAATTTTTTTTCACTCTAACAAGTTTATCATTAGACATAAGATTACAGAAAATTTAAGTTTGAACAATTATTCGTTATTATTTCTGCTCGTCTTTGATTTAGTCTAGCAGCTCTTTACTTTTAGTTGAAAAATGCCCTCTTGTGGAAAAAACGTTTTTGTCACTCTAACAAGTTTATCATTAGACATAAGTTTACAGAAAATTTAAGTTTGAACAATTATTCGTTATTATTTCTGCTCATCTTTGATTTAGTCTAGCAGCTCTTTACTTTTAGTTGAAAAATGCCCTCTCGTGTTAAAAAAAATTTTTGTCACTCTACCAAGTTTATCATTGGACATAAGTTTCCTGAAAATTTAAGTTTGAACAATTATTCGTTATTGTTTCTGCTCGTCTTTGATTTAGTCTAGCAGCTCTTTACTTTCAGTTAAACAATGCCCTCTTGTGGAAAAAAGTTTTTGTCACTCTAACAAGTTTATCATTAGACATAAGTTTACAGAAAATTAAAGTTTGAGCAATTATTGGATAATATTGATATTCGTAATTTATTTAGACTAGAAACTATTTGATTATCATAGAAAAATACCCATTGTGGAAAAAACGTTTATTTAACTCTCAAACGCTTATCACTAGACAGTCGTTTACAGAAAATTTAAGTTTGAAATATTATTCATTATTATTTCTAATCGACTTCTATTTAGTCAAGAAGCTCTTTAAATTTATTTTAAAAATGCCCTCTTGTGGAAAAAAAGTTTTTGTCAGATTTTAAATTTAGATGTCTAGCTAGTTGAGGAATTTTAGATATAAAAATTATGGATAAAATGAAAAATATTAAGTATTCCTGTTTATTACATTTATAGAACATCCCCGAGTATGTTCAAGAGTGGGAGAACATGTGGGATGCATAGATTTTATCTGAATCTGAAGAAGAATTCCATCTTCTTAACAGTAATGTAAATGCTACTGATGATATAATGGAGATCCATTATACAGAAGATGACTTATCATATACTTCAGAGGATTTGGTACGGAGGGGACGTTCGGGCCGACTCTGTATAGAAGATGATGAGCGGTTGGTTGATGGTTTGCCCTCTTCGATGAATATCATAAGAATACGAGAGGATTTATTTGACATGCCTCCTCTCCTAGATATAGTAGTAATTGAAGAAGAAGACGAGGTTCAAATAATTGAACCTTAGATAGTGTACATGAAAACTATAATAAATATTGATATAACGAAAGAACAAATATTTGAAGAATGATTTATTTTTATCTTTGATAGAAAACTTGAGTAAGGATTGATACCATTCTAAAGGCTGATCTATTCAATCTGAACTATTCATGCACAGAAGTCTCTGATGATATCCTACTCTATATATATATATAACTAATATGTGAAAATTAAAATAGTACAAACAATTTTATTGAATAATTACAACAACAATAATACTAAGCATGTACAATTAGCGATACAGTTTATTGTCTTCAATATGTTTCACTAGTGCACTTAAAGCACATTGAAGTCTATTCTCATGTGCTATATCAACTTTTGCAGCGAAACATAATTAATCCTCCATTTTAAATTTGCTCAAGGATATCACAAAACCTTGCATATACTTCATCTCATTCCAGACAAAGTCGTGATCCTCTCGTGATTTCCACCGCAATATTTGGTGCTCTTGTATTATTGCCATCAACTCCACTATCAACTTCTAATAGGGTAAACATTCCACTCGTCATCATCATCAACACAAATATATATCCAAATGAGTAAAGTCAAACTGTTCTCACTCCTTTGAATTCTATTCACAGAATAATAAAACTATATCAAAAATCCTTTCCTTTTATTTCTCTGCAATCCTCTCCCACTAATATGTAAGCGACTCTCTGATTGGCTTAGAAGGAGACACGTGATTTGTTTCCCGTTATCGGATCAATAAAATACCCAATCGATTACGCAATCAATTTCTTTGAAATCCACTTCCCCCTCGATTACGCAATCAATTTCTCAGAAATCCATTTCCCCTAGGGAGGCTATGTCCATATATGGTGCCCCGTCACGAGTTATGAAGTTAGGTTAGGTTACGCAATCAATTTCTTGAAAACGTGTTCTCCCTGGGGATTCCATGCCCATATATGGTGCCCCGTCGGACTGACAGCACAGGTGTTCTCCCTAGGGACTCTATGCACATATATGGAGCCCTGTTCGGATAAATAGGGTCATTTCTACTACTGTTTACATATGTCAGTTTTTTCATTATTTCATTACCATTAGTTCAATGTTCATTAGCAATTTTCAGAAATACAAATGGTTAGCTGAATAAAACTGGTCGTCGTTTAAATGTCTGACTAGGACTTTATATATAAATATTTAGCCTGAATTAATCAAACTATTAGGACAGATATAGAGATGCTAATTCAGATAAAATAAAATAAACAAATGAAGTACTTTATTATTATATACAAGAACCAAAGAAAAACAAACAAAAACGGGAAAAAAAATTAGTAAATGGGGTTTCCAGCCCTCCCCCCTCCCCTTTGTTGTCATGAGCACTATGTTGTGCTGAATATAAACGTTTCTCGTTATAATTTTATATCTTTTAATAACACATTATTGATTTTTTTTTTTAGTTTTCCTTTTTGATCTTCTTTTCTTCCTGTTGATACTTTAAATTTTAGTTTAAAAATGGGCGTTTGCAGAATGTTTTTTTGCAGTCATGTTTCTGTGATCACTCTTGTTTATGCCTGGAAACTGTTGCTAACAATTTTGCAGAAACGGGGAAACAGTTTTTAACAAAGTTATTGGTCCGATCAAAAAACGAATTAAAGATTTTTTTTTATTTTAAGTATTTGAAAGTAAGTGCAAAATATAAAAAGAAAGATAGCACAAAAATAACGTCAGGAAAAAATATTTACAAAGACGAATACCAGTGATAATTCCTAAATGGGGGTGGCACCCCTTGGTAGGGGGTCCTAGAACTTTTCAAACAGCCTCCATGGTTGTTTGTAAATAAGAATATATTTGAAACTACATGCCTTGCTTGTGATAATTTGCATGCAAGAAAAGAATTTACTTCGATAAAAATAAATCATTAAGGAAAGGAAAATTTTTCCTTACTCTTAATCTTAACATAGATCTTATTGCGAGATATGAAAAACTGTTAGATAATTATTATATTAAGAATGGTCTTTCTATAAGGATTACTATTATGATAGTAGATGTACTATTATAGCATATACTATTACTGTAAACATAACTGTTATTAGAGGATTGCTTTTCAATGACCTTTTTATTAATATTTGCAAAGTGGGATTTATTCTTTCTTTTTTTTAAACTTTTTTCTTATTTTCTCATTGTTCGACTAATTTCTTATGGCAATGTCACGTTGAAATGTACTTTCTGAGATTTTATTTCCAAATCGACATTATGGCTCTTATCATAGCTTATAATGCTTTCTCAAAAATAAATCAGTCAATTATTGCTGCGTTATATCGGACTGAAACGTTTTTTCTTCTTGCAGGGCTTATCTGGCGCGAATTTGGAGGAGGAAGAAAAGGATTTCATATCAAAAGAAATCGGTAGATTCCGGGAGATTATGATGGTATGTTAGTTTTACTTTAAACACGTTCTAAGTAAACAATATACATGACTCTTGACAAAAAAAAGAAGAAACAAAAAAGTTATTATGTGTTATGGTATGTTAAATTTTACTTATGTAAGTTTTACCTTGTGCCCACTTTCATCTGGGTATTTTAAACCCTTTGTCAATTCCTGCTGGCCTAAACCTATTATAGTAGTGAACTCTAGCTTTTAACTTGAATTAAGCCTGGGACTGAGTGCAGAGGGGCGGGCTGCAACTTGCCTGGCATTTAAGAGAGCTCTGATTCTAACAGTTTGCAGTAACAAGATTATATATATATATATATATATATATATATATATATATATATATATATATATATATATATATATATAAACAAACAATATATATATATATACACAAAACAATGCCTACTTACAAAAACTATGATATAAACTCCCAGCATTTAATTCTATTGAGTAATGTCGAAGCGTGGGACCTATTTTTTTTTTTAACAATATCGTCAGTTTTTAACTTGGTTTTCAAACACCTAAATATTTAATGCCTTTAGACTTGGTGTTTATAAAAAGTAACGCATTAACAAAGTAGTTTGTTCAAAGTAAAACATTAAACTAAGGTTCAGATAATCAAAGGTATTTGTTTTGCGTTCTTTTGAAGTTGTGTCGCTGCTCAATTAGTGCTAGTTTGTATTTTGCGTCGCTTGGTTTTCGAGGTTGCGATCATTTGGATTCGAGTCTTGAATTTTGTTTTACTCCCTTTTTATCAGATAAATACCCTTTTTGTAAACTTACCTTCATCTTTCCCTTTATTTTTCTTGGTTTTCTTTGGTATTCTCTTTTAAGGAATTAATTAAAAAAACTTTCCACAAAATAAATTTTTAAAAGAAAAGTAAAGAGCTCCATTTGATCAAAAATGAGCAAAAATAAAAACAAACAATCTACCAAGCGTGAAACTACCCCAAATCAGCATCGATAAATAAATGAAACCCAAAACGAACAGAAATTACAGTAAACAACCGAGTCAAACTCAAAACGAGCAGAAATGAACATTAGTAGGGCTCAAAAACCCTATGTCTTCCCAAGGCCAGAACATAATTTGCACTTTAATGAAAAAACATAATTTTTTTTACTTTTATAACTTTAATAAATAAAAAAATATCAACATTTTGATTACTAAATATCATTATATGTATATTAAACTAATAATGCAAATACATTTGTATTTTTTTCAGTACAGTGCAAATTATTTTCTGGCCTTCGGAAAACATAGGGGTTTTGAGCCCTACTCATGTTAATTTCTCTTTGTTTCGGGTTTCATTTATTTATCGATGCTTATTTGTAGTTTAACGCTTGGTTGATCATTTAATTTTATTTTTGCTCATTTTTGATTTAATAGAGTCCTATACGTTTCTTTGAAAAACCTATTTTGTGGAAAGTTTTTTTTAATTAATAAATAATACATTGTGCCAACATCGTTCTGTACTTAGGCATCGCTATTTTCAGGGAAAAAGAAAATCCTTAAGTTTTTTCGTTTTTTTAAGACTTTATAGTTTGGCCTGCTTTGTATGCTGGAGAAAAAGTTTCAGCTATTTTTAACAACATACACCCTTTTAAAAATCTGGACACAAATAGTACTGTTTAATTTAGTTTCATACCTCCTCTAGTTGACCTAAAATAGCAAACTTGATGCCATTCGCAAAAAAAAAAATCTGTTTGCTTTCTTTGATAGCTTGGATACACTGACGCTATTTTGATTTGGTTAAATTTTAAGAGCAGAAGCAGCCCCGAAAGTTTGAAAATAATACCCTCAGTCGTTCTTGGGATACTGCTGAGATGCCTTATTGGGAATTAGCAATAACATAGTACATTTTGATCAAATCCTAAAGCAGCATTTATTTTTTAAACATAATGGGCAAAGGAGAGGGTGGGCGGGGGAGGGGACTAGTTTCCCTCCAATATCATTTGGCTAATAAATAAGACATTAGCTCTTTCTATTTTCAATCGACTGAGCCCTTTTCGAAGTTCATAAGACCACTCCTTCGATAAGAAGTGCCCTGGCCTAAAAAAAAAAAATAATAATATATCCACATCTATCTTTACTATAAAAATTTCAAGCCTTCCAATCACTTTCGACTATTAAAAAGGGCACTAGCCCTCTCAGTTTCTTATCGAATAAGCCTTTTCTGAGTTTCTACGACAACGCTTTCTACAAAAACCTTATAAGCCCAAAGGGCATAAATTAAAACCCTTGACCTGAGGGCTGTGACGGGTTTTCATCCTCAAAGACCTAATTTCCAGAACTTTTAACGACGTTAAACAAAATGGCTATTTCAAAATATTGATTGGATGTGTTTTGGGAAATGGTGGGCGTAAGAGGGGCGTTAGTTGCTTTCTAATCACTTTCAACTATTAAAAAGGCACTAGCCCTTTCAATATCCAATTGAAAAGCCCTTTTGATGTTTACACGACAAAGCTTTCAATAAAACCTTATATAAATAAAAGTTCAAATAGGGATAAAATCCTTTTAATAGACAGTGATGATAGAAATTCACAAAAATACCAGATATTTCGGTCACATATACAGTGACCGTCATCAGTAGTAAATTTTATCCCTATTTGAACTTTTATTTATCGTCATGGAAAGGCAGTTTGGTCTCCGAAATTATCTAAACCTTATATAAAAACCTTCCGGGGCATAACTTACAACCCTTGTCCTGAGGGCTGGGGGAGAGTCATTCTCAAAGACTTAATTTCCAGAATTTTCAACTACGTTGAAAAAAATTGCTGTCTCAAAATTTAGATTGGATGTGATTGGGGAAATGGCGGACGTGAGAGGGGGGCTAGTTGCCCTCCATTCACTTCTGACTATTAAAAAGAGCACTAGCCCTCTCAATTTTCAATCGAATGAGCCCTTTTTGAAGTTTCTACGACAACGCTTTCTATAAAAAGCTTATATGCCCCAGGGCATTACTTACGACCCTTGACCCGAGGACTGTGGTTGGGTTGTCATCCTCAAAGACCTAATTTCTGGACCTTTCAACTCCGTTGAACAAAATGGCTATCTCAAAATTTTGATTGGATGTGTTTGGGGAAATGGTGGGCTTGAGAGGGGGGATACTTGCCATCCAATCACTTTCGACTATTAAAAAGGGCACTAGCCGTTTCAATTTTCAATCGAATGATTCCTTTTTTAAGTTTCTACGACAACGCTTTCTATAAAAAAAACTTATGTGCCCCCAGGACATAACTTACAACCCTTGCCCTAAGGACTTTTTAGGGAGTTTCATCCTGAAAGACATAATTTCTAGACTTTCTAACTACGTTGAACAGAATGGCTATGTCAAAATTTTGGTTGGATGTGTTTGAGGAAATGGTGAGTGTGAGAGGGGTGTTACTTATCCTCCAATCACTTTCGACTATTAAAAAGGGCACAAGCCCTTTCTAATTTCCAATCGAATGAGCCCTTTTTGAAGTTTCTATAACATCACTATCTATAAAAACCTTATATGCCCCCAGGGCCTAACTTTGAACAAAATGGATATCTCAAAATTTTGATTGGATGTGATTGGATAGATGGTGGGCGTGGAAGAGGTGTTAGTAGCCTTCCAATCACTTTCGACAATTAGAAAGGGCACTTGCCATTTCAATTTTAATTTCCAATTAAATGATCCCTTTTGAAGTTTCTGCGACAACGCTTTCTATAAAAAAAACCTTATATGCCCCCAGGGCATAGCTTACAACCCTACCCTTAGGGCTGTGGAAGGAAGTTGTCATCCTCAAAGATCGAATTTCCAGGAATTTCAACTACGTTGAACACAATGGCTAATTCAAAGTTTTGATTTATGTGTTTGGAGTAAAAGTGGGCATGAGAGGGTGTTAGTTGCCCTCCATCACTTTTGACAATTAGAAAGAGTACTTGCAATTTGAATTTCCAATCGAACGAGCCTTTTTGAAGTTTCTACGACAATGCTTTCTATAAAAACCTTATATGCCCCCAGGGCATAATTTACAACCCTTGCCCTGAGGGCTTTGGGGGATTCTCCTCCTCAAAAACATAATTTCTATCTGGAAATCAACTACGCTGAACAAAATGGCTATCTCAAAATTTTGATTGGGTGTGTTTGGGAAAATGGTTGGGCTTGGAAAGGGTGTTAGGTGCCTTCCTATCAATTTCGACTATTAAAAAGGGTACAAGCCATTCCAATTTCCAATCGAATGAGCCCTTTTCGAAGTTTCTACGACAACTCTTTTGATACGAAGTGCACTGGTCAAAAGAAAAAAATAATCATAGGCAGCGTAATTGTGCTACCTAAGTAAAGAAAGTTGCTGGCAAAATGTATGATTTATTTATTCTTTTTCCAGACCAGGGAACTTTGTATCGAAGGAGTTGGCTTTTTTTATTGGAAATTGAAATGACTAGTGCCTTTTTTAATTGTCGAAAGTGATTAGAAGGTAACTAACACCCCTTCCACGCCCACTGTTCGTGATATTTAGCCACCAGTGTTATACCGGTAGGCCAAAACGCCACTGGCGTGGTAATATAAGGGTGTCACCACGTATTGGAGGGGAAAGCCCCGGCCCCAAATTATAATGTGATGCCGCGTCTACCACACCGGTTCTGCAAATATCGGGTTCGGTACTACCCTATTTACAGTATACCCTTTCCCAGGGTAGGATAACGCGATCGAGTGGTCAAATGGTCACTTTCGTAAGCCAAATGTACCCGCCTTGGGTTACAGCAAGAATATCTCTAACTCTCTCCTTGGAAGTAACAAACCCCCCGGTCAATATAATAATGACGGTACCTCGTAGCTCTATTCCTTTCCTGCCTGGGTTACCGAAGATAGTGCACAGTTTGTAGAAAATACCTTACTTTTATTCTTACAAATGGTCACAATAATCACACAAAAATATGTTTCCCCGAACGGGGTCTAAGCGCAGACTAAAAAAAATAATAATAATAGGTACAGCAACTGTTCATAGGGGTGGATCTTCGCTTGGTCCAGCCAATCATCTCAATCCCCATTCAAACCCAATTCTACCTTACCAGTTCATTATTCAATGACTCAAACCAGAAAGTACAAAATAGAATTTAGTTTAAAGCTTACTTATTGCAAAACAACTATTGCTTAGCAACGAGACTTTTAAATTATCATTGCAAATTATACGATAGGCAAATCTAAGCAGATGTAATTAGAACGAAAACAGGTCATTTATCTGAAAGGAAAAGAAACAGCGGTGGAACCCCAACACCTCCCCCCACAAGATAAATTTCCGCCCACGCTCTACCTTGATCCACCCTTACAATCATAAACATATAATTTCAACTTTACAAAATCCATTTGCCTTCTCTCTTCCACCAGTGTCTGTGCTACTACTTCCACCACTTAGCTCTAGATCGGTCGTCATCAACATGTCTCTATTGTAGGACCACCATGGTCTAAATCGTGTAGCATCCGTATTAGGTTTTGAAATTTGAAGTCCACAAGATTCGTAGACAATGATTGTGCGCAGCACAATCAAAAACACAAATTTTCTCGCTCTCAGGAATATACATTTGAGAGGAGCAGAAAATTAGTTCCTGGCACTTTCGATGATGCCAGCCATCATGAAAAATCTGGCTGCACTAGCCTCTTAATTTGAATCTGTGGAAACAACCCCACATCCCAATAAAAAAGTAACTTGCCCCGTAGCGTAATTTCAAACAATCCAAGGCAGAAAATGCACAGGCCTGTGAAAACGATAGGAGTTCAGGAAAATGAAATAAGAATCTGAGCGAACCTTGAATCGCTTTTTTCTGGGTCTTTTCCCATAAAATAATTGAATGAATAATGCTCGGTGATGAGGGATGAAGATAATATTGAAGACTGGAAAGACAAGGCTTCTGTAAAGGGATCACAACTTGTCCGCCAGTTGTGCATTGAGGAAAAGGGCTATCTTTCACGTCTTCCCGCAGGGGATCTTCCCCAAGGGACTCCTCCCCCTCATAAAGGAACAAACCCTCTTTTGAGTTGATCAGACAAATATCAGATTCCTTTCCAAATTTTTCCAATCTGACTCGACATTCCATATCTCCCAACTTTCCCCCAACCCTTTGTAGGTCATTCATCTCTATTTTGTAACCATCTTGTTTTATTCCCCATTGGTCTTTGACCATTCCCCCCCCTATTATTTATGTTATCAAGGCACAGCCCATTCAACATTTTTTTATTTTACGCCACTGCAGGATGAATCTCAAAAATTTTTCTCTTTTTTACGCTCCTCTTTTCATCTCTACTTTTCTCAATTTTGTCATTCGCGCAAAATAATAAATCATCGTTAAATCTAATTTGGACTCCGGTGTCCACCATCTTTGACTGCATTACTTCATGGTAGTGCCGTTTAATATCTCTTTTCTCTCTTTTACTGCTCTTTACTTTTACCGCAGAAACAAATATTTCGTTATCAAATAGGAACTGAATTCCGACATTTGGTTTTTCATATTGTACTAAAATTTCCCGAACTTTGCGAGGAAAAGCGCGTACAATAAATTTCGTCTCATTTTTCTCTGGTACAATCAGTGTTTCATTTTAGCAAATTGTTTTCGGCCCTCACACTCGTTAAAGGTGTTCTTAATTTTTCCATTATCTGCAAATTTTCCTGAAAAATCATTTTTGCGCGTCTTAATTTCAATATTATGTTGTCTTTTTACTTCTGCATCCCATTTCTGTGGATTATTCATATTTAGAACACGCCTATCAAGTATTTCGCTTTTCTGACAGGGTGGCACAGCCTCCCAATTTGTTTTATGGGCCGGTCCACCTTCCCCCGTAGTCAGCGAAGCTGTATATTTTTCCGGGCTTCTAACCCATGCGGTACTCTTTTACGTTTGAAAATTTTCCCTGCAATCATTTCCATTAGTTCTCTCCTATCCTCTTTATCTGCCTCTTCTTTTCGTTCTCTAGCTATTCTCTCTTTCTTTGTTTCTATTCTGTCTTTCTCTCTTTCTTTTCTATCTTCCTCCTCTTTTCGTTCTCTGGCTAATCTGTCATTTTCCATGAAATTTAATAGTTGTTGTGTCATATCTATTCGGGTACTTTTTCACGAGCCCCTGCTGGATCTCAATTCAACACTGCTCCTTTTACTCGGACTACTTTGATTCAGTCTGTCATTATTTCTTCTTAATTTATTTTCTGAATCTGTTCGTTCTCTATCCGTATTGTCTCTTTCTTTATTGGCTACTCTAGCCCTTTCCTCCTCTTTTCTATTCTTTCTAATTTCTTCTTTCTCAGCCTGCATTTTTTCTTCTATTCTCTGTTCTCTCTCTCATAGACCTCAATATTAGCCTTTCCTTCTATTTTCTTACTTTTTCTATGGACTTCACTCGCCCTTCTCGGTCTTGAGTTAATCTCATTTCTGTCCAACATAATTTCCAAATTCCGTGAACTTAAATTACCTCTTGAGTCTAAATGAAAATTCTTTTATCCATGTAACTTCCGGTCTCTCGCGAAAAACTACTGCGTGTCAATTAGCCTTATATTTTTGCACACTAATTAGTTGCGCAATATATTGATTCTAAAATTTTTCAATTATGATCTAACAAGGCACAGCCCATAATAGATCTTCACAATTCTATTAATTGATTCCGTATTTTCTCTTTTTTTCCCTTTATATGGAACCACAATAGGCTACTCTTGTAGGCTAAATTACTTGTTTCTTCGAAAACGCAGAATTCTTTAACTATCAGGTATACTGATAGTTAGGTATCATATAGTATCAGGTATACTGATTGGTGGCAGCCTTTTCTGTCTGCCACCAATGTTCGTGGTATTTAGCCAACAGTGTTACACTACTAGGTCACAACGCCACTGGCGTGGTAATATACGGTTGACACCACTTATTGGAGGGGAAAGCCCCGGCCCCAAATTATAATGTGATGCCGTGTCTACCACACCGGTTCTGCAAATATCGGGTTTGGTACTACCCTATTTACAGTATACCCTGTCCCAGAGCAGGATAACGCGATCGAGTGGTCAAATGACCACTTTCTAATGCCAAATGTACCCGCCTTGGGTTACGGCTAGAAAATCTCTAACTTTCTTCTTGGAGGTAAAAAAAAACCCTTTCAATATAATAATGACGGTACCTCGTAGCTCTATCCCTACCCTGCCTGGGTTACGGAAACTAGTACAGAGTTTGTAGAAAATACCTTACTTGTATTCTTCCAAAGGGTCACAATAATCACACAAAAATATGTTTCCCCGAACAGGGTCTCAACGCAGACTAAAAAAAAATAATAATAATAGGTACAGCAACTGTTCATATGGGTGGACCTTTGCTTGGCCCAGCCAATCATTTCAATCCCTTTTCCAACCCAATTCTACCTTCCCAGCCTATTATTAGATAACTCAAACCAGGAAGTACAAAATAAAATTTAGTTTAAACCTTACTTATTGCAAAACAACTATCGCTTAGCAACGAGACTTTTGAATTGTCATTTCAAATTATACTATTGGCAAATCTAAGCAAATGTAATTAGAACAAAAACAGGTCATTTATCTGAAAGGAAAAGAAACAGGGGTGGAACCCCAACACCCACCATTTATCCAAACACATCCAATCAAACTTTTGATATAGCCATTTTGTTCAAAGTAGTTGAAAGGTCTGAAAATTATATCTAAGAGGAGGAAAATACTCCCATTGCCCTCAGGAAAAGGGTTATAAGTTATGCCCTGGGGGCATATAAGTTTTTATCGAAAGCTTTGTCATAGAAACTTGAAAAAGGGCTCATTTGATTGGAAATTCAAAGGGCTAGTGCCCGCTTTAATAGTCAATAATGATTTGAGGGCATCTACCCTCCCCCTCCTCTCACGCCCACCATTTCCCAAACACGTTCAATCAAAATTTTTAAATGGCCATTTTGTTCAACGTAGTTAAAAGTTTTAGAAATTATGTCTTTGAGGGTGATAACCCCTTCAGAGCCCCCTGGGCTCTGAAGGATTATAATTTATGCCCTTGGGGCATATAAGGTTTTTATAAATAGTGATGTTGTAAAAAATTTAAAAAGGGCTCATTCAACTGGAAATTAGAAGGGCTTGTTCCTTTTTTAATTGTCGAAAGTGATTGGAGGATAATTAACATCTTTCTCACACCCACCATTTCCCCTAACATATTCAATCAAAATTTTGAGATAGTCATTTTGTTCGAAGTATTTAAAAAGTCCGAAAATTATATTTTTGAAGATGATACTCCCCTCAATGTCCTCAGGGCAATGGTTGTGGGTTATTCCCTGGGGGCATATAAGTTTTTTTTATAGAAAGCATTGTCGTAGAATCTTCAAAAAGGAATCATTTGATTCGAAGTTGAAACGGTTATTGTCCTTTTTAATAGTCTAAAGTGATTGAATGGCAAGTAACCCCCCTCTCACGCCCATCATTTCCCCGAACACATTCAATCAAAATTTTGAGATGACCATTTTTTTCAACGTTGTTGAAAGGTCTGTAAATTATGTCTTTGAGGCTGACAACCCCCTCACAACCCTCAGGTCAAGGGTTGTAAGTTCCTTTTTTAATAGTCGGAAGTAATTGGATGGCAACTAGCCCCCCTCTCCCGTCCACCATTTCCCCAAACACATCCTATCAAAACTTTGAGATAACAATTTTCTTCAACGTAGTTGAAAGTCCTGGAAATTAGGTTTTTGAGCATTACAACCCCCCAGCCTCTGGGCAAGGGTTGTAAGTTATGCCCTGGGACATATAAGGTTTTTATTGAAAGCGTTGTTGTGGAAATTTCAGTAAGGGCTTATTTGATTGAAAATTGAAAGGGCTTGTGCCTTTTTTAATAGTTGAAAGTGATTGGAGAGTAACTGACGCCCCTCTCACGCCTGCCATTTCAACCAAAGACATCCAATCAAAGTTATGAGAAAGCCATTTTGTTTAACGTAGTTGGAGTTTCTGAAAATAAGGTCTTTGAGGATGACAACCCCCTCACAGTCCTCAGGGCAATGGTTCTAATTTTTGCCGTGGGGCATATAAGGTGTTGTCGTAGAAACTCAAAAAGCGTTGTTGTAGAAACTCAAAAAGAGCTCATTCGGTTGAAAATACAAAGGACTGATGCCCTTTTTAATAGTCGAAAGTAATTGGAGATTAACTAGTCCCCCTCCAATGCCCACCCTCTCATTTGCCATTATGTTTAAAAGCTAAATGTTGCCTTAAGATTAAATCAAAATGCACTGTGGTAATGCTAATATGCGAATGTGTTTTCGTAACCCTGTTACCTATCTTCAATCTTTACATGCTTTGCTGTAGAAAACCTTAATTCACTTTGCGTCGTGTTTAATTTTTTGGAACTTAACCTTGAAGCAAAGTGAGGAATTGGTGTAGATAAAAGTCACTAAATTCAAGCTACTTTTACAATGCGTAAACCTCCAAAAAGATGATAAGCTTGACTTAAATTATCTTCAGCAGTCTATAGAGAATTAGCAAGTGATCGGAAAGTTAGCGGTAAGGATAATGACCAAGGAATGAAAGACCGGATGCTGGTTTATGAGAAGGGTTAGTATTTTTATTATATTGCATAAGAAAGAACCCAAGTTTTTGCTATATAAATTGTTTTCAAAATACCTTTTTTTGCTTAAAAATCGTCGTATTTTCCAATATGAAATATTCTGATTATTTATTATCTATTACGTCCGATATATTATATAATATGTCAAATTATTTATTTGACATATTATTTTATTTTTCGTTTTTTCATTATATTATTTTTCATTTTATCTTATTATCCTATATTATTTATCATTTCATGCAATAAACTTAGATTTCGGAGGAGGTTTTACTAAAAAACTCTTTTTTTTGGGGGGGGGGAGGAGCACACAAATAAACCTCAAAAAATGTACACAAAATTTGTTTATGTCCATTTTTGTTACGCTTTTACGAGTCAGACAAACATTTGGGGGGGGGGGTTAAACCCTCTACCCCCCTGAATACGGCCTTGTTAGGTATACTATGTCTAAAGGGTTTATTTGATCTGTTGTGTCTAATATTGATCCGTTGAGATAAATTCAACTTTATGTCCTTTCATATTCCCCTTTTTTAGATTGCTAAAGATGGGGTTCTTCATTTTATCTCTGTTTTTAGCGTCAGGAAGAGGAAAAAAAATTGACAGGAAGAAACGAGAAGCAGAGGTCGAGAAGCGTAGGTCCCCAGAAAGCATGGGAAGAAGACGGAGATCGCCTGACTCTATAAGAAGGTATTTTCATTTTTCTCACTGATTATTGCTATGCCTTTCCTTGAATAAGGCTATAAAGATAGCGCCGAGAGTTTAAAGAGCAGAATGAGCTGTTGAGTATCCTCAATAATTGTATTCAGATATATATATATATATATATATATATATATATATATATATATATTTTTATATATATATATATATATATATATATATATATATATATATATATATATATATATATATATATATATATATATATATATATATATATATATATATATATATATATATATATATATATATATATATATATATATATATATATATATATATATATATATATATATATATATATATATATATTTATATATATATATATATATATATATATATATATATATATATATATATATATATATACGTTCGTGATACGTGAAACACGTATCACGGATACGTGTTTTTAAGGTATATATATATATATATATATATATATATATATATATATATATATATATATATATATATATATATATATACCTTAAAAAAACACGTATCCGTGATCTTTCGTCTGGCAAAAATACAAACTTCCACATTTTTGCAGTATGAGCTTCATACCTATTTGGTAGGGTTCGCTGATACGCTAAATCTGATGGTGTGATTCTAATAAGATCACTTTACTTTCTGTTCCCCTTTTTTCAAAAATTAGCAAAATTTTCTCAGACTTGTAACCTTTGATGGGTAAGACTAAACTAAATTTATATATTTGAAATCAGCATATAAATACGATTATTTTGATATATCTATTACTATCAAAATTCAGTTTTTAGAGTTTCGGTTACTATTGAGCAGGGTCGCTCCTTGCTTACACTTCGTTACCACGAACTGTTTGAAAAGCCTCATGCTCTCAAATTTTTGATACACAAATTAAACACGGATGCAATTCAGAGGAAAATTAACAATACGTTGTCTACGCTTTGGGAATCTTAACGAAAGTTGCTCTAATTTCGCACTAATATCAAAAATGTATTTTTTAGTGATGTAAGTATTCCTCTTTCATGGGAGAAGGCAAAACAAACTACACTATTTGTAGACCTGTCTAAGGATTATAAGGCGTTCAGTCTTGTTAAACAGCTTCCCAACCGGCGTAATAAAGAATATATGGGGTGCAAACATTGCATTGTAGAGCTTTCCTAGGCAATTATTATCAAACTGCCCTTTTATTTTGGCCAGCGTACTGTAAGTCTTACAAAGCTGTTCCTTTATAGCTTGAATAATAAGAGTTCGGGTATTCTTCGTTGATTTCATAAGTTCAAATACTGCTCCAGAGTTAGGCCTATCGCACTCCAACCATATATGATACCAGAAACATTGTCGGAGATGGTAACGATGTCGGAGAGAGGCGATGTCGGATGTTAATCTGTGAAAAATCCGACCAACCTTTTTTTTTTAACAGTGACAGAAGGTAATGCAAAAGACTTGGGGATTTTTAAACAATGTACTATCTCAACAAGGTAGAAATCTAGGTCGATAGAATTACCTTTAGACACAGAAGATAGCATGTAATACGGAACCTTAATCTTGGAAAAGTGTCAATCAAGAAAATAATGGTGTAGCTCAATATCTACATTATTTCAGCACTTCTTCGTCAAAAAATTTTTATTTGTTGAAGGTTTACTTCTTGTTGCCGAAATTGGTATGGAAAACTCAAGGTGAGAATGATTACTGAGCAAAAAATCGTCCGAAACATGTACTGGTCGACTCGCTACTTGAGGTAGCGACCATAAAGCTTAAATTAGAAGTAGAGCCAGAGCTATGAATATTAGTGAAATCTCTATCTTTAGGAACAACAGATATATCCGGTGGCATAGAACTAGTAAACATCTGCGAGAAGGGGGACGTGGCTTTTAAAAGATCAGAATTAAAATTACCACAAATCATAAGCTTTTTACCAGAAAACCATATTCGGTGGCTAATTTTTGACAACGAAGCACAAGCCATGGCATGATTCTCAGACGAATAGTCATCACGGTAATCCATCGGCATATAGACATGTATAAACACCATGTTACTAAAATCACCTGCAACAGAAAAATTACTGGCATCAAGAAGCTTACATCTATTCTTTTTATATACTGCTACCAAAATTCCGCCAGAGGGCCGATTTAGGGTAGATCTAGCCGGGTGAATGAAAATTCGTGATCGGTCGAGAGTTACAACCTTGTCGAATTATCAGAATTCAAAAGATGCTCAATAATACAAACTATATCAAATACACCAAAAACTAACTGTAGAATATCTAACTTTGCTCTTGCTCCATTAACATTCAGGCAAAAAAATTTAGCTCACACAGAAACTACGGTTATTAGTGCCTCGCCTGTATTGGCGTATCACTTTGACCCCCGATGCTCGTTTTTTTCAGCTCTTTGCACTGAAAGGTGGAGCTAGTATAGCTACCACCGCAGTTTGCGCAGTCGATGCTTAACTCTGAACAGTGATTCTTGCGATTGTTACTAGGTTCACCGGTACATTTATTACACTTGAATTGATTAGTGCAGTAACGAGTTATATGGTCAAAACCTTGGTATTTGAAGCATTGTTTTGGTCTTTCTAAGGGCTTGGAAACTCAATAAAAGGCAATCAAAGGAATTCAATCTTAATACCCTACTTAAGTGCCACTTTAAACTCCTCTTTTGAACGAAAGTTTAGTTGCACTACCAAAGCCTTGCATCAACCAAACTTTAGACTGCGTTCACGATGTTTGATACATCGAAAAATTTGTCAGTGTTTATAATCCCAAAAATTGTTTCTTGACTAGTCTTGAGTGAATATTTAGATCCTTGGGAATTGTGGCTATGACACTAGAAGCTGAAATTTCATCCTTCATGTAGATAACCAAGTTACTTCTGCCACATTCAAAGTGTTGCAACTTGTCGATTTGGCCCAACCTTTCAAGAAACTCACGCTAGTTTGAGGGATTGTTAGATTGTAGGCTAGCCGCTATTTTAGATGATACAAATGGGTAGCTTACCGGCTTTGGCTGCGCCGGAGCGGGCCAAACAATTGGCCTTTCATCACTAGCACTGAGTTTGGACTTATTGTTTTCAACTAATTGGGTTAGCATACTAACACATTCATTCAGTCTCGAAGCTATGATAGCATTGGGCTCATCTGACAGCATCGGTACATCCAAACGATCGTGAAACGCCATGTTTGAATTTCTTAGTTGCTCTTCCTGTTAAGGGGATTGGATACCATTAGAAATCTGCTTATCTCGTCCATTATAATTGTTTTTAGTTCTTATGGCCAAACTATTTAGAATTGATTGGGTGGTTTTGCCATGTTTTGTAGAGCTTGGATAAACGATCCGAATAAATGGCAGAAAACTAAAAGCCGACATACACTTTCCAAGAAATCATAGAAAAAACTTGTGGCTTCTCTTGTTTTGTGCCGGAGATAGATATATTGAGTTTTCGAGAAACATATATTTTGGAAGTGTAGATATTGATTTGATCAAACGGAGCAGTTTTCTTTTTAAAATTCAAAAAAGGGTTGTACCTAAAAACGTTCTAGTATACCTGCTAGGAAAATGCCAAAGACCACCTGAAAAGAAATGTCATTTGATTAATTTGACAGCTCTTCGAATTTTCTGTGGTGCAACCCGCTTTGGTTGAAAACTTTGCTGACACAATTCCATTGTCTTTTCAATCAAATTTCATTATCAAATCACAAATTCCCAATAGGTTTCAATGATATGTAGTCCCCTGGGAATTAGGGATCGGCACCATTTTTGTTTTTGGCCAAAATAGAAACGGTAAAAAACGGCAATTAAAAAACGGAACAGAAACAGATTCTAACAGAAACGAGTAAAACAACGGAATTCCGTTTCTTTTTTTTGCACAGAAAAACAGAAACGGCCCGTTTTTTTTTTCTTTTTAACGGTCGTTTTAGCAGATATTTCCGTTTTTTCAGTTTTTTAGGCTTATGAGAGTATAATGAACAACGAACTCTGGGTAAGTATAGAGATAGTCAGTCCACAATTCTAGTAGATCAGAATTTTTTTTTTGGTCTACGTCTCTCACTCAAAAACACTGGAGCTCTTTCTTTATATGCCCTAATAATATTTGCTGCTGTGTGGGTAGTGCTTATATTGTTAGCATTTTGATTTGAAGAGTTCATCCGAGGCCCAGTCGTGTCTAGAAACTTAGCAAACAAGCTGTCTTCTTGATATGCAGTCGGCGATGCATTTTCGTTTGTCTTTGTCTTGATAGGAGTGATGTCAATTGGGAAGATGCAGAGTTCAATTGGATTTGAAAGGGTTCTTCTGTATTTCTCTTGGAAATAAACTGCTGGAGATTTGAAGAGACGGACTTATGCCCTGAATCTCTGTCTATATCTTTCATTTTTTGTAGGTTACAGGGTAAAAAAAAAACAGCTCTTGTGAAGAGTAGCATATCAAACCTAGGACTGTTAAAAAAATATCCCCTGGGGTTGATAGCTAATAATTCCTTCAGGCCATTGACTGACTCAGGAATAGAACTACTATCTGGCGTCTCACAAAATAGCAGAAGTCCTTTATTCATCAGCACAACCTTTCTTGCCGAAATATAATTATACCCGCTAGCTATCACCGTTGCCTGTTTGAACGGGTGAACCTCAATGGCAGCTTCCACAATGCACCACTCATTGTTTTTAAATTCGAGCTTTCTGATTTTAGCGTCATGAAGGCTTCGGTCGAAGAATTTGCGCAGTGATTCTTTACGGGCACAATACATTTTTAGCATAGTAAGGGTGTTGTTCTATCGAACATTCGTGTCTTTTGTGATGGATGGACTAAGATTATAAGTCCTTATACATGACAAATGTCCAAATCTAATAAAAGTCAAAAGAATGTGGTATGATTCTATTTACAACTAAAACACGGAAAATGAAGAAAAACGGGTTTAAGAAAAACAGAAACGGCAAAACAATAAGATAAAAAAACGGAACAGAAACAAAAATGGCAATGAAAAAACGGTGGAAGAAAAACAGAAACGGAAATGGAAACGGTGCCGACCCCTACTGGGAATATTCGGTAATGGACCTTTTGTCTTTGAGAAACTCAGCCAACGTTGAGACACACAAAATGGTGTTTAAGGTATCAAATCCACATAAAATGTGAAAAATGTCACCGATAAATGCAGTCACTAGCATCGTGCCCCTGTGCTTCTCACGAGTGACTGTCTTAAGCACATATTTACAAATTTCAATGGCATCTTTAAGAACTTCCTTACTTTAAAAACTTTGAAGTAACTTTCACCACTCACTCTCAATCAATTTTGCTCTGGGTTTGCCTTTGAAAAAAGTTCAATATAGGTGACTAACTTATCTATTGAAGCAAATCAAGACGCATCCGAGAATCATATTCCAAAAATAGTTCCAAAATTAGATAAGGGCGTAAGACAAACACAGCCAGGCGACAAGTATAAAAATTATCCAAATTGTAAATGAATATATTGAATCTAGACCAATTTAACCCATAGCAAAATATTATGAAATATTGGTCACTGAATTAATTCAAGTTCAAAGCACTGAATTAATTCAAACTCAAAACAAGCTTTAAAGTTCAATAAATCCAAAAAGGTGCTCTTACTCTGAAGACTAAATGAAAACTAAATATGATTGATGTGTTTGCCAGTATTAATATAGGCTACTTGCTAATATTGAACTGATTATGATATCATACAAATGGAGTGAATTTTAGAAACGAATATTTAAAGAGTAATGGGTAACAAGATACTGGCAGGATTACTAAAAGGCGAAGGTTGGTGCAGTTCCAAAGTTAAGTTAATTTTCTTTTTGTATTATATGAAAATTATTTATTCACTTCAACTTTATTATTTAGCTTACCTTGTTGTAGGTCAATCCATTTAGGAATAAAAAAAAACAAAAAACTTTTCAACTAAAAGTAAAGAGCAAAATTAAAGCTTAAAACCATAAGAATAATTCCTATTGTTAGGGAGCTCCTCTCCTTAACCCGTTGTTCTTCCTAATAAAATCTATGTTTTTCTTATAAAGCTTTTTTAATCGAACGAAACAGCCCTTGTGTTTCAGGAATCGCCCTCAAAGAATTGAGATAAACAGCCAAACTTTAGCATAAAGATCAAGGTGTTGAGGAGCGGGTCCCCCCCCTTATGCAAGGACTAATTTGTGTTCACCTTAAATTTTAATTATGCTTTATTTCCAGTCAAAAAAAATAGTTTTTTGGTACTGTTCTGTCATGTTCAGCGCCTATATTAGGCTCTTCATTATTGACGCTCTGTAGAACCAGTTTCTTCGTTAGTTTTTTCTGCTTAGCGTGAGGTAAGACAAAGACAAGCGATAGAATAGATGAGAAATATATAATTTGGGCTATATATTTGCATATTAGGGGTGGAGGGGGGTCTTAAAGTATTTGGACAGTGTGAAGTTAGAAAACGATCCTGACTTCATTATATGCATGATAATTGCAAGGTAAAGGTAAAGAATACGGCATTGGACTTTACAGTCCCTACCGGTGATAATGATCTCCTTTTTTTGGCCCTTCAGCCAGGAAGTGCAATGGGGGGTTGGGGACTAACCATCCTGTGCTTTCATGCACCCTTCCTGTTTACCTTCCCCAGATTTATCCAGATACCCATTTAAAGTTGGGTCGACTCTGGCTGAGCTTACAAATTCACGTCGCTGACCCCCGTCCCAAACCATATGATTGGGTACACTAGGATTTGAATCCTCTTCCTCATGGACAAAGGATTCTAAATCCAGCATCCTAAATCCATGCAGACCCGCTATACTTTACCCTCACCCCCCTAATGTGCAAATATATGGTACAAACTTGTTTCTAAAATATTGTTAAGTTTCTAAAGTATTATATTTTCATCATACTTTGTGATCTTTCATTAGGATGAGACCAAGAAACAGGTTCTACTTAGATGAAGATCTTAACAAAGGCGCTTTAATAGAACAATACTGTTTTTTTTAATTACTTTCATTTCGTTTTTCAAATAATTCAAGAGATCTTGCTCCCCCTTCTATGGAAATCCTCCACCCTCGGTGGGAGTGGTCTTCCTTAGAGGAAAATCTTTGGGGGAAACTCCTCCTTAGAAAGTTCCTCCTGCATAAATCCCCTGGATAATGCCATCCTCACTGAAAATTCCTCCTGGAAACATTCCTGTGGACTAATACGCCTGGAACATTCTCATTAGCATACTTCCATTTGAGAAAAATCTTATTTTTATTTAATTTCTGATCATTTTGCAAATCGTGCCGGTAATCTCCCTCCGTGGAAGTTTTCATGTATTTGATTGAGGATTTCAGAAAGAAGGGAGGGGATGGTACTGGCCTCTGAGACCACTAGTTCAAATCTCCTAGATGGAAACTTAGACACAAAATTATTATGCAAAGATTGGAATTTTAAATCTTCATTTCTTTAAACACAAACACAGACGACTAGCACACAGAGACAACATACACACAGACACGAGATACACACAAAGATGACATACACACAGAGACGACACACACACAGACACAACTCACACACAGAAACGAAACGCACATAGAAACGACACAAACAAAGAGACGACACACACAGAAACGACACACACACAGAGAAAACAGATACACAGAGACGAGACACACACTCAGAGAAGACACAAAAACAGAGACTACACACACACAGAGACAACAAGAAACAGAGACGAATAACACACAGAAAAGACACACACACTGAGACGACACACACACCGAGACAAAACATACATAGAGGCGACACAAACATACAGATGACACACACACAGAGACTAATCCCGCAGAAAGACAACACACAAACAAAGACGAAACACACAGACAGAGACGACACACACAAGGAGACGACAAACAAACTTAGAGACAACACAAACACAGAGGCAACACAAATAGAGATGACAAACATACAGCGACGACACACACACAGAGACGACTTACACACAGAGACGACAAACACACTGACGAGAAAAACACAGAGACAGCACGCACAAGGATGACAAACATACAGAGACAACACACAAACAGAGACAAAACACACACAGTAACGACACAAACACAGAGACGACAACTATACAGAGACGAAACACACACAGAGACGACTAACACACAGAGATGACACAAACACAGAGACGACAAAAAATCACAGACGACACACACAGAGAGGACACACACACAGAGACGACACTCACACAGAGACGAAACACAGACAAAGACGACAGACATTAAGAGATGACACACACACACAGAGACGACACACACACAGAGAGACGACACACACAAAGAGACGACAAACAAAGAGAGACCACACACACACAGAGACGTCACAAACAGAGAAACGACACACACACACAGACGATACACACATAGATATGATATACACACAGAGATGACACACACAGAGACGACACAAACACAGCGACGACACAAAGAGACGACACCCACAGAGAGACGACACACAAACAGAGACGACACAAACACAGACACGATACAAAAAGACGACACACACACAGACGACACACACACAGAGAAGACACATACACAGAGAGACAACACACACACAGAGAGACGACACATACATAGAGACGACACACATACAGATACGACGCATTCACAGTGACGACACACACACAGATGACAAATATATAGAGACGTCACAAACACAGAGACAACACACACATAGATACGATATGCACACAGAGATGACACACACACAAAAACAACAGACCCAAATAGATGACACACACATAGAGACGACACACACAGACAGGCAACATATTCACAGAGACAGCACACACACACAGACGACACATACATAGAGACGTCTAACACAAAGAGACGAAATACACACAGAGGCAACACAAACACACATACGACAAACACACAAAGACGACAGACACAAAGAGACGAGACACACACAGAGACGAAACACACACAGAGACGACACACACACAGAGACGAAAAACACACCGAGAAGACAAACACACAGAGACGACACACAAACAGAGACGACACACACACAGAGATGACAAACAAACAGAGACGACACACAAACACAGACGATACACACACAAAGAAGACACACAGACAAAACACACACAGTAACGACACAAACACAGAGACAACAACTATACAGAAACGACTAACACACAGAGATGACACAAACACAGAGACGACAAAAAATCACAGACGACACACACAGAGACGACACACACACAGAGACGAGACTCACACAGAGACGAAACACACACAGAGACGACAGACACTAAGAGATGACACACACACAGAGAAATGACACACACACAAAGAGACGACACACACATAGAGACGACACACAAACAGAGACGACAAACACAAAGAGATGTCACAAACACAGAAACGAAACACACACAGAGACGATACACACAAAGATACGATATACACACAGAGATGACACACACACAGAGACGACACAAACACGGAGACGACACAAAGAGACGACACACACAGAAAGACGACACAAACACACAGAGACGACACACACACAGAGACGACACACACACAGAGAGACACACACACACACACAGAGACGATACATACATAGAGACGACACACAAACAGAGACGACACATTCACAGTGACGACACAAACGCAGAGACGACAAATACATAGAGACGTCAAAAACACAGAGACGACACACACATAGATACGATATACACAGAGAGATGACACACACACAAAAACAACAGACCCAAAGAGATGACAAACACATACAGACGACAGACACAGACAAGCGACATATTCACAGAGACAGCAGACACACAGAGACGAGACACACATAGAGACGTCACACACACACACAGACGACACACACACAAAGACGACACACACACAGGGACGACAAACACACAGAGACGACACACACAAAGAGACGACACACACACAGAGACAACACACACACAGATACGACGCACATACAGAGATGAAACACACACCGAGAAGACAAACACAGAGAGACGACACACAAACAGAGACGACACACACACACAGATGACACACAAACAGAGACAACACACAAACACAGACGACACACACACAAAGAAGACACACAAACAAAGACGACCCATAAAAACAGACGACTAACACAAAGATACAACACACACACAGAGACGACATACACACAGAGACGACATACACACAGATACGACACACACAGAGACTACTCACACACAGAGACGAAACATACATAGAGAAGACACAAACACAGGGACGACAAACACACAGAGATGCTACACACACACAGAGAAGACAAACACACAGAGACGACACACACACTCAGAGACGACACTTAAACAGAGACGACACACACACAGAAACTACAAACACACTGAAACGACACACACACACACAAACGGCACACACATAGAGACGACACACACCTACAGATGACAAACACACAGAGAAGACACTCACACAGAGACGAAACATACACAAAGACGACACACACAAACAGAGATGGCACACATACAGAGAAGACAAACACACACAGACAAAAAAACACAGAGACAGCACACACAAAAGGATGACAAACATACAGAAACAACACACAAACAGACACGAAACACACACAGTTACGACACAAACACAGAGATTGCAACTACACAGAGACAAAAAACACACGGAGACGACTAACATATAGAGACGACAAAAACACAGAGACGGAAAACAATCACAGACGACACACACAGAGACGACACACAAACAGAGACGTCACTCACACAGAGACGAACCACAAACAGAGACGACAGACACACAGAGACGACACACACACACAGAGAGACAACAAGCACAAAGAGAGACGACACAGACATAGAGACGACAAACACACATAGATGACACATTCACAGAGACGAAACATACACAGAGACGACACACACATAGATACGATATACACACAGAGATGACACTCACACAGAGACGACAAAAACACAGAGACGCCAAAAAGAGACGACACACACACAGAGACGACACAAACACAGAGACGACACAAAGACACGCACACACACACAGAGACGACACACACACAGAGACGACTCACACACAGAGAGACGACACACACACAGAGAGATGACACACACCTAGAGACGACACACACACAGAGACGACAAATTCACAGAGACGACACTTAAACAGAGACGAAACACACATAGATACGTCACAAACACAGAGACGACACACACAAAGATACGATATACAAACAGAGATAACACACAAACGAAGACAACAGACCCAAAGAGACGACACACACATAGATATGACACACACACACACAGGCGACTTATTCACAGAGACGACACACATACAGAGACAACATACACATAGAGACGTCACATACACAGAGACAAAACACACACAGAGACGAAACACACACACAGACGACAAACACAGTGAGACAAAACACACACAAAGACGACAGACACAAAGAGACTACACACACACAGAGACCACGCAAACACACAGACGACACACACACCGAGACGAAACACACACAGAGACGACACACATAGAGACGACAAACACAGAGATCCAACAAACACAGAGACGACAAACACATAGAGACGACACACAAACAGAGACGACACAAAAACACAGACAACTAACACATATAGACAACTCACACACAGAGATGACAAACACACAAAGACGACACACACACAAAGACTACAGACCCAGAGAGACGACAAACAAAAACGAAACGACCCACACACAGAGACGACACACACACACAGACAAAACACATATAGAGACGACACACACACAGACGACAAACAAACAGAGACAACACACGCAAAGATACGACAAACAAGCAGAGACGACATACACAGAGACGACACACACAAAGAGACAACACACACACAGGCGACACACACACAAAGACTACAAACACACAGATACGACGCAAACACAGAGACGACACACACACAGAGAGATGATACACAAACAGAGACCTGGCACACACAGAGACGACACACATAGATACGACACACACATAGAGAGAACACAAACACAGAGACGACACACACACAAAGAAGACACACAAACAGAGACGACCCAAAAACACAGACGACTAACACACAGAGACAACACACACACACAGAGACGACTTACACACAGAGACGACATACACACAGAGACGACACATACAGAGACGACTCACAAAAAGAGACGAAACACACATAGAGACGATACAAACACAGAGACGACATACACACAGAGATGACAAACACACACAGAGAAGAAAAATACACAGAGACGACACACACACTCAGAGACGACACACAAACACAGAAGACACACACACAGAAACGACAAAAACACAGAGATGACACAAAGGGATGACACAGACACAGAGACGACACACACACACAGAGACGTCACATTCACAGAGACGATACACACACAGAGACGACACACACATAGATACGTCACAAACACATAGACTACACACACACAGAGACGACACACACATAGATACGATATACACACAGAGATGAAACACACACTAAGACAACAGACCCAAAGACACGAGACACACATAGAGACGAAACACACAAACAGGCGACATATTCACAGAGACGACACCCACACAGAGACGACACACACATAGAGACGTCACAAACACATAGACGACACACACACAGATACGATACACACATAGATACGATATACACACAGAGATGACACACACACAGAGACGACACAAACACAGAGACGACACAAAGAGACGACACCCACAGAGAGACGACACACAAACAGAGACGACACAAACACAGACAAGATACAAAAAGACGACACACACACAGAGACGACACACACACAGAGAAGACACACACAGAGAGACAACACACACACAGAGAGACGACACATAAATAGAGACGACACACATACAGATACGACGCATTCACAGTGACGATACACACACAGACGACAAATATATAGAGACGTCACAAACACAGAGACAAAACACACATAGATACGATATACACACAGAGATGACACACACACAAAAACAACAGACCCAAATAGATGACACACACATAGAGACGACACACACAGACAGGCAACATATTCACAGAGACATCACACACACAGACGACACACACACAAAGACGACACACACACAGAGACGACAAACACACAAAGACGACAGACACAAAGAGACGACAAACACACAGAGACGAAACACACACCGAGAGGACAAACACACAGAGACGACACACAAACAGAGACGACACACACACAGAGATGACAAACAAACAGAGACGACACACAAACACAGACGACACACACACAAAGAAGACACACAGACAAAACACACACAGTAACGACACAAACACAGAGACAAAAACTATACAGAGACGACTAACACACACAGATCAAAGACACACAGAGACGACAAAAAATCACAGACGACACACACAGAGACGACACACACACAGAGACGACACTCACACAGAGACGAAACACACACAGAGACGACAGACACTCAGAGACGACAAACACACAGAAAAATGACACACACACAAAGAGACGACACACACATAGAGACTACACACACACAGAGACGAATAACAAAGAGAGACGTCACACACACAGACACTACACACACACAGAGACTATACACACAAAGATACGATATACACACAGAGATGACACACACACAGAGACGACACAAACACAGAGACGACACACACACAGAGATGACAAACAAACAGAGACGACACACACACACAGACGACACACACACAAAGAAGACACACAGACAAAACACACACAGTAACGACACAAACACAGAGACAACAACTATACAGAGACGACTAACACACAGAGATGAAAGAAACACAGAGACGACAAAAAATCACAGACGACACACACAGAGACGACACACACACAGAGACGAGACACACACAGAGACAAAACACACACAGAGACTACAGACACTAAGAGATGACACACACACAGAAAAATGACACACACACAAAGAGACGACACACACATAGAGACGACACACAAACAGAGACGACAAACACATAGAGATGTCACAAACACAGACACCACACACACACACAGACGAGACACAAACAGATACGAGATACACACAGAGATGACACACACACAGAGACGACACAAACACAGAGACGACACAAAGAGACGACATACACAGAAAGACTACACAAACACACAGAGACGACACACACACAGAGATTACACACACACAGAGAGACAACACACACACACACAGAGACGATACATACATAGAGACGACACACAAACAGAGACGACACATTCACAGTGACGACACACACACAGAGACGACAAATACATAGAGACGTCACAAACACAGAGACGACACACACATAGATACGATATACACACAGAGATGACAAACACACAAAAACAACAGAACCAAAGAGATGACACACACATACAGACGACACACACAGACAAGCGACATATTCACAGAGACAGCAGACACACAGAGACGACACACACATAGAAACGTCACACACACACACACAGACGACACACACACAAAGACGACACACACACAGGGACGACAAACACACAAAAACGACAGACACAAAGAGACGACACACACACCGAGACAACACACACACAGATACGACGCAAATACAGAGACGAAACACACACCGAGAAGACAAACACAGAGAGACGACACACAAACAGAGACGACACACACACACAGATGACACACAAACAGAGAAAACACACAAACACAGACGACACACACACAAAGAAGACACACAAACAGAGACGACCCTTAAAAACAGACGACTAACACAAAGATACAACACACACAGAGAGACGACATACACACAGAGACGACATACACACAGAGACGACACACACAGAGACTACTCACATACAGAGACGAAACATACATAGAGACGACACAAACACAGGGACGAAAAACACACAGAGATGCTACACACACACAGAGAAGACAAACACACAGAGACGAGACACACACTCAGAGACGACACTTAAACAGAGACGACACACACACAGAAACGACAAACACACTGAAACGACACACACACACACACAAACAGCACTTACATAGAGACAACACACACCTACAGATGACAAACACACAGAGAAACACTCACACAGAGACGAAACATACACAAAGACGACACACACAAACAGAGATGGCACAAACACAGAGACGACAAACACACACAGACGAAAAAAACACAGAGACATTACACAAAAAAGGATGACAAACATACAGAAACAACACACAAACAGAGACGAAACACACACAGTTACGACACAAACACAGAGACGGCAACTACACAGAGACAAAAAACACACGGAGACGACTAACATATAGAGACGACAAAAACACAGAGACGGCAAACAATCACAGACGACACACACAGAGACGACACACAAACAGAGACGACACTCACACAGAGACGAACCACAAACAGAGACGACAGACACACAGAGACGACACACACACACACAGAGACGACAAGCACACAGAGAAACGACACAGACATAGAGACGACAAACACACATAGATGACACATTCACAGAGACGAAACATACACAGAGACGACACACACATAGATACGATATACACACAGAGATGACACTCACACAGAGACGACAAAAACACAGAGACGCCAAAAAGAGACGAAACACACACAGAGACGACACAAACACAGAGACGACACACAGAGACGACACACACAGAGACGACACACACACAGAGACGACAAACACACAGAGAGACGACACACACACAGAGAGATGACACACACCTAGAGACGACACACACACAGAGACGACAAATTCACAGAGACGACATTTAAACAGAGACGAAACACACATAGATACATCACAAAAACAGAGACGACACACAAAAAGAGACGACACACGCAAAGATACGATATACAAACAGAGATAACACACAAACGAAGACAACAGACCCAAAGAGACGACACACACATAGAGATGACACACACACAGGCGACTTATTCACAGAGACGACACACATACAGAGACAACATACACATAGAGACGTCACACACACAGAGACAAAACACACACAGAGACGAAACACACACACAGACGACAAACACACAGAGACAAAACACACACAAAGACTACAGACAAAAAGAGACTACACACACACAGAGACGACACAAACACAGAGACGACACACACAAAGAGACGACACACAAACAGAGACGACACACATAGAGACGACAAACACACAGAGACCCAACAAACACAGACACGACACACACATAGAGACGACACACAAACAGAGACGACACAAAAACACAGACAACTAACACATATAGACAACTCACACACAGAGAGGACAAACACACAAAGACGACACACACACAAAGACTACAGACCCAGAGAGACGACAAACAAAAAGAAACGACCCACACACAGAGACGACACGCACACACAGACAAAACACATATAGAGACGACACACACACAGACGACAAACAAACAGAGACGACACACGCAAAGATACGATAAACAAGCAGAGACGACATACACAGAGACGACACACACAAAGAGACAACACACACACAGACAACACACATACAGAGACTACAAACACACAGATACGACGCAAACACAGAGACGACACACACACAGAGACCTGGCACACACAGAGACGACACACATAGACACGACACACACATAGAGAGAACACAAACACAGAGACGACACACACACAAAGAAGACACACAAACAGAGACGACCCAAAAACACAGATGACTAACACACAGATACAACACACACACAGAGACGACTTACACACAGAGACGACATACACACAGAGACGACACATACAGAGACGACTCACAAAAAGAGACGAAACACACATAGAGACGATACAAACACAGAGACGACATACACACAGAGATGACAAACACACACAGAGAAGAAAAATACACAGAGACGACACACACACTCAGAGACGACACACAAACACAGACGACACACACACACAGACGACAAAAACACAGAGATGACACAAAGGGATGACACGCACACAGAGACGACACAAACACACAGAGACGTCACATTCACAGAGACGACACACTCACAGCGACGACACACACATAGAGACGTCACAAACACATAGACTACACACACACAGAGACGACACACACATAGATACGATGTACACACAGAGATGAAACACACACGAAGACAACAGACCCAAAGAGAAGAGACACACATAGAGACGAAACACACAAACAGGTGACATATTCACAGAGAAGACACCCACACAGAGACGACACACACATAGAGACGTCACAAACACATAGACAACACACACATAGATACAATATACACACAGAGATGAAACACCCACAAAGACAACAGACCCAAAGAGACGACACACATATAGAGACAACACACAAACAGAGACGACACACAAGAAAAGACGACTAACACACACAGACAACACACACACAGAGACGAGAGACACACAGAGTCGACAGACACACATAGACGACACACACACAAACACAACTCACACACATAGACGAAACACAAAAAGAAAGGACACAAACACAGAGACGACACACAGAGACGACAAACACACAGAGAAACAGATACACAGAGACGAGACAAACACTCAGAGACGACACGAAAACAGAGACGACACACACACAGAGACAACAAAACACAGAGACGAACAACACACAGAAAAGACACACACACGCTGAGACGACACACACACCAATATGAAACACTCATAGAACGACACAAACATACAGATGACACACACACAGAGACGAAACCCGCAGAGAGACAACACACAAACAAAGACGAAACATACAGACAGAGACGACACACACACAGAGATGACAAACACACATAGAGACAACATAAACACAGAGGCAACACACACAGAGATGACAAAAATACAGAGACGAAACACACACAGAGACGACAAACACACTGACGAGAAAAACACAGATACAGCAAACACAAAGATGACAAACATACAGAGACAACACACAAACAGAGACAAAACACACACAGTGACGACACAAACACAGAGACAAACACCTATACAGAGACGAAACACACACAGAGACGATACAAACACAGACGACTAATACACAAATACAACACAAACACACAGAGACAACATACACACACAGACGACATACACACAGAGACGACACACACAGAGACGACTAACACCCAGAGAAGACACACACACAGAGACGACACAAACACAGAGACGACACACACACAAACGACACTACACTGAAACAATACACACACATAAACGGCACACACATAAAGATGACACACACCTACAGATGACACACACACAGAGACAACGCTCATACAGAGACACAAACACAGAGGCAACGCACACAGAGATGACAAATATACAGAGACGACACACACACAGAGACGACAAACACACTAACGAGAAAAACACAGAGAAAAAACACACAAGGATGACAAACATACAGAGACAACACACAAACAGATACAAAACACACACAGTAACGACACAAACACAGAGACAAACTTCTATACAGAGACGAAACACAAACAGAGACGACTAACACACAGAGACGAAAAAAACACAGAGACGACAAAAAATCACAGACGACACACACAGAGACGACACACACACAGAGACGACACTCACACAGAGAAGAAACACACACGGAGACGACAGACAACTGAGACGACACACACACACAGAGACGACAGACACACAGAGAGACGACACACACATAGAGACGACACATACACAGAGACAACACACACATAGAGACGTCACAAACACAGAAACGACACACACAGAGAGACAATACACACATAGATAAGATATGCACACAGAGATGACACATACACAGAGACGACACAAAGAGACGACACACACACAGAGACGACACATAAATAGAGACGACACAAACGCAGAGACGATACAAAGAGACGACACACACTCACAGAGACGACACACACAGAGACGACACACACACAGAGCTGACACACACAAAGATACGATATACACACAGATATGACACACTCACAGAGACGACAAAAACACAGAGACGACACTAAGAGACGACACACACACAGAGACGTCACACACACAGAGACGACACAAACGCAGAGATGATACAAAGGGACGACACGCACTCACAGAGACGATACACACACAGAGACGACACACACACAGAGAGACGAAACACACAAAGACGACAAACACACAAAGACGACACATTTACAGAGACGACACACACACAGAGACGACACACACATAGAGACATCACAAACACATAGACGACACACACACAGAGACCACACACACATAGATACGATATACACACAAAGATGAAACACACACAAAGACAACAGACCCAAAGAGACAACAAACACATAGAGACGAAACACACAAACAGGCGACATATTCACAGAGACGTCACTTACACAGAGACGACATATACATAGAGATGTCAGACAAACAGAGACGGCACACAAACAGAGACGAAACACACACAGAGACGACAAACACACAGAGACGATACACACACAAAGACAACATACACAAAGAGACGACACACACAGAGAGAAAACACACACATAGAAACGACGCACACACAGAGACGACACACACACCGAGACGAAAAACACACAGAGACGAAACACACACAGAGACGACATAAATAGAGACAAAACACACACAGAGATGAAACAAACACAGAGACGACACACACATCGAGATGACGCACAAAAAGAGACGACACACAAACACAAACGATTAACACACAAAGACAACATACACACAGAGATGAGATGCACACAGAGACGACACACACACAAAGACGACACGCACACAGACACGACTCACACACAGAGACGAAACACACATAGAAACGACACAAACACAGAGACGACACACACACAGATGACACACAAACAGAGAAAACAGATACACAGAGACGAGACACACACTAAGAGATGACACAAAAACAGAGACGACACACACAGAGACAACAAAACACTGAGACGAATAACACACAAAAAAGACACACACACTGAGACGACACACACACCAAGACGAAACACACATAGAGACGAGACAAACATACAGATGACACACCTACAGAGACGAAACCCGCAGAGAGACAACACACAAACAAAGACGAAACACACAGACAGAGACGACAAAACATACAGAGACAACAAACACACTTATAGACAACACAAACACAGAGGCAACACACACAGAGATGACAAACATACAGAGACGACACACACAGAGACATCAAAACACGGAGACGAATAACACACAGAAAAGACACACACACTGAGACGACATACACACCAAGACAAAACACACATAGAGACGACACAAACATACAGATGACACACACACAGAGACGAAACCCGCAGAGAGACAACACACAAATAAAGACGAAACACACAGACAGAGACGACAAACACACAGTGACGACAAACACACTTATAGACAAAACAAACACAGAGGCAACACATAATAGAGATGACAAACATACAGAGATGAAACACACACACAGAGACGACAAACACACTAACGAGAAAAACACGGAGACAGCATACACAAGGATGACAAACATACAGAGACAACACACAAACAGAGACAAAACACACACAGTAACGACACAAACACAGAGACAAACACCTATACAGAGACGAAACACACACAGAGACGACTAACACAGAGAGACGACAAAAAATCACAGACGACACACATAGAGATGACACACACATAGAGATGACACTCACACAGAGACGAAACACACACAGAGACGACTAACACACAGAGACGACAAAAAATCACAGACAACACACACAGAGACGACACACACACAGAAACGACACTCACACAGAGACGAAACACAAACAGAGATGACTGACATACAGAGACGACACACACACAGAGAGAAGACACACACACAGAGAGACGACACACACATAGAGAAGACTCACACACAGAGACGACACACACATAGAGACGTCACAAACACAGAAACGACACACACACAGAGACGATACTCACATAGCATAGATACGATATACACACAGAGATGACACAGACACAGAGACGACACAAACACAGAGACGACACAACGAAACGAAACACAAAGAGAGACGACACACAAATAGAGACGACACAAACAGAGAGACGATACAAAGAGACGACACACACTCTCAGAGACGACACACACTCAGAGACGACTCACACACAGAGAGACGACACACACATAGAGACGACACACACACAGAGACGACACATTCACAGAGAAGACACACACACAGAGACGACAAACACACACAGACATCAAAAACACAGAGACGACACACACATAGATACGATATACACACAGAGATGACTCACAAAAAAAAAAACAGACCCAAAGAGATGACACATACATAGAGACGACAAACACAGACAGGTGACATATTCACAGAGACGACACACACACAGAGACGACGCACACATAGAGACGTCACACACACAGAGACGACACTCACACAGAGAGACGACAAACACACACAGAGACAAAACACACATAGAGAGGACAAATACACATAGACGACTAATTCACAGAGACGACACACACACTGAGACGACACACACATAGAGATGACACACATATATATATATATACGATATACACACAGTGATGAAACACACACAAAGACAACAGACCCACAGAGATGACACACACATAGAGACGAAACACACAAACAGGCGACATATTCACAGAGACGACACACACAGAGACGACACACAAATAGAGACGTCACACAAACAGAGACGACACACACACAGAGACGAAGCACAAACAGAGACGACAAACACACAGGGATGACACACACACACAGACGACAGACACAAAGAGACAAAACACACAGAAAGCACACAGACAGAGACGAAGCACACACAGAGACGACACACTCACCGAGACGAGACACACACAGAGACGACACACTCACAGAGACGACACACACACAGAGACGACACAAACACAGAGATGACAAAAAGGGACGACACGCAAACAGATACGACACACACACAGAGACGACACACACACAGAGAGACGACACACACAAAGAGACGACAGACACATAGAGACGTCACAAACACATAGACGACACACACACAGAGATGACACACACATAGATACGATATACAAACATAGATGAAACACACACAAAGACAACAGACCCAAAGAGACAACACAAACATAGAGACGAAACACACAAACAGGCAAAATATTCACAGAGACGACACACACACAGAGACGACATACACATGGAGACGTCACACAAACAGAGAAGACATAAAAACAGCGACGAAACACACACAGAGACGACAAACACACTGAGACGACACATACACAAAGACTATATACACAAAAAGAGACGACACACACAAACAGACAACACACACACAAAGACGACGTACACACAGACACGACACACACACCGAGACGACAAACACACAGAGACGACACACATAGAGACGACACACAAACAGGGATGAAACAAACACAGAGCTGACACACACATAGAGACGACACACAAACAGAGACGACAGACAAACACAGACAACTAACACACAGAGACAACATACACACAGAGACGAGATACACACAGAGACGACATACACACATAGACGAAACATACACAGACACGACTCACACACAGAGACGACACACACATAGAAACGACACAAACACAGAGACAACACACACACAGACGACACACACACACAGAGAAAACAGATAAACAGAGACGAGACAAACACTTCTAGATGACACAAAAACAGAGACGAATAACACACAGAAAAGACACACAAACTTAGACGACACACACACCAAGACGAAACATACATAGAGACGACACAAACAGACAGATGACACACACACAGACGACACTCATACAGAGACGAAGCACACATAGAGACGACAGACACACAGAGACGACACACACACAGAGAGTCGACACAAACACAGAGAAGACACAAACAAAGACATGACAAACACACAGAGACGACACATTCAAAGAGACGACACACACACAGAGACGAAACACGCAAAGAGACGTTACACACAAAGAGACGACACACACACAGAGACGACACACGCATAGATACAATATACACACAGACATGACACACACACAGAGACGACACACACACAGAGACGACACAAAGAGACGACACACACACAGAGACGACACACACACACAGACGACACAAACACAGAGATGACACAAAGGGACGACACGCACACAGAGACGGCACACAAACAGAGACGACACACACAGAAACGACACACACACTGAAACGACACACACACATAAACGGCACACACATAGAGACGACATACACCTACAGATGACACACACACAGAGACGACACTCATACAGCGATGAAGCATACATAGAGACGACAGACACACAGAGACGACACACACAAAGAGAGACGACACACACACAGAGACGACACAAACATAGAAATGACAAACACACAGAGACGACACATTCACAGAGACGAAACACACACAGAGACGAAACACGCATAGAGACGTAACAAACACAGAGACGACACACACACAGATAAGACACACACATAGATACGATATACAAACAGAGATGACACAAACACAGAGACGACACAAACACAGAGACGACATAAAGAGACGACACACACACAGAGACGACCCATACACAGAGACGACACAGACACAGAGATGACAAAAAGGGATGACACGCACACAGAGACGACACACACACAGAGACGACACACACACAGAGAGACGATACACACAAAGAGACGACAGACACATAGAGACGTCACAAACACATAGACGACACACACACAGAGACGACACACACATAGATACGAGATACACACAGAGATGACACACACACAAAGACAAAAGACCCACAGAGACGACACACACATAGAGACGAAACACACGAACAGGCGAAATATTCACAGAGACGACACACACACAGAGACGACAGACACACAGAGACGTCACACAAACAGAGAAGACACAAAAACAGAGACGAAACACACACAGAGACGACACACACAAAAACTATATACACAAAAAGAGACGACACACACACAGAGACAACACACACACAGAGACGACGCACACACAGACACGACACACACACAGAGTCGACAAACAAACAGAGACGAACACATAGAGACGACACACACACAGAGATGAAACAAACACAGAGCTGACACACACAGAGAGACGACACACAGACAGAGACGACAGACAAACAAAGACTACTAACACACAGAGACAACATACACACAGAGACGATATACACACAGAGACGACATACACACACAGACGAAACACACAAAGACACAACTCACACACATAGACGACACACACAAAGAAAGGACACAAACACAGAGACGACACACAGAGACGACACACACACAGAGAAAACAAATAAACAGAGACAGAGACACACACTCCGAGACGACACAAAAACAGAGACGAATAACACACAGAAAAGACACGCACACTTAGACGACACACACACCAAGACGAAACATACATAGAGACGACACAAACAGACATATGACACACACACAGAGACGAAACCCGCAGAAAGACAACACACAAACAAAGACAAAACACACAGACATAGACGACACACACACAGAGACGACAAACACACTTAGAGACAACACAAACACAGAGGCAACACGCACAGAGATGAGAAACATACAGAGACGACACACACACAGAGACGACAAACACACTAACGAGAAAAACACAGAGAAAGAACACACAAGAATGACAAACATACAGATACAACACACAAACAGAGACAAAACACACACAGTAACGACACATACACAGAGACAAACACCTATGCAGAGATATAACACACACAGAGACGACTAACACATAGAGACGACACAAACACAGAGAAGACAAAAAATCACAGCCGACACACACAGAGACGACACACGCACAGAGACGACACTCACACAGAGACGAAACACAAACAGAGACAACAGACAACAGAGACGACACACACACAGAGAGATGACACACACAGAGAGACGACACACACATAGAGACGACACACACACAGAGACGATACACACATAGAGACGATAAACACTCAGAGATGACACATACACAGAGACGACACAAACACAGAGACGACACAAAGAGATGACACACACACAGAGACGACACTCAAATAGAGACGACACAAACGCAGAAACGAAACAAAGAGACGACACAGACTCACAGAGACGACACACACAGAGAGACGACAAACACACAGAGAGACGAAACACACAGAGAGACGACACACCCATAGAGATGACACACACACAAAGACGACACACACAGACCACACACAAACAGAGACGAAAAACACATAGAGACGACACAAACACAGAGACGACAAACAAATAGATACGATATACACACAGAGATGACACACAAACAAAAAAAACAGACCCAAAGAGATGAAACACACATAGAGATGTTTGTGACGTCTCTATAGACGTCACAAACACAGAAACGACACACACACAGAGACGATACACACATAGATACGATATACACTCAGAGATGACACATACACAGAGACGACACAAACACAGAGACGACACAAAGAGATGACACACACACAGAGACGACACTCAAATAGAGACGACACAAACGCAGAAACGATACAAAGAGACGACACAGACTCACAGAGACGACACACACACAGAGACGACACACACACACAGAGACGAAAGACACACAGAGAGACTACACACACATAGAGACGACACACACACAAACACGACACATTCACAGAGACGACACAGACACAGAGACGAAAAACACATAGAGACGTCACAAACACAGAGACGACACACAAATAGATACGATATACACACAGAGATGACACACAAACAAAAAAAACAGACCCAAAGAGATGACACACACATAGAGATAACACACACAGACAGGCGACATATTCACAGAGACAACACATACAGAGACGACACACACACAGAGACGTCACACACACAGAGACGACCCACACACAGAGAGACGACAAACACACAGAGACGACAAACACACAGAGACGACACACACACACAGACGACAGACACAAAGAGACGACACACACACAGAGACAACACAAACACAGATACGACACACACACAGAAAAGAAACACATACCGAGAAGACAAACACAGAGAGACGACACACACAGAGAAGACACACACAGAGACGACACACACAAAGAGATGAAACAAACACAGAGATGACAAACACATAGAGACGACACACAAACAGACGAGACTGTTTGAAAAACTGACGAGAAAAACACAGAGACAGCACACACAAGGATGACAAACATACAGAGACAACACACAAACAGAGGCAAAACACACACAGTAACGACACAAACACAGAGACAACAACTATACAGAGACGAAACATACACAGAGACGACTAACACACAAAGACAACACAAACACAGAGACGACAAAAAATCACAGACGACACACACAGAGACGACACACACACAGAGACGACACTCACAGAGAGACGAAACACACACAGAGATAACATACAAAGAGAGACGACACACACACAGAGAGACGACACACACACAGAGAGACGACACACACATAGAGACCACACACACACAGAGACGACACAAACATAGAGACGTCACAAACACAGAAACGACACACACACAGAGACGATAAACACATAGATACGATATACACACAGAGATGACACACACACAGTGGCGACACAAACACAGAGACGACAACTACACAGAGACAAAACACACACAGAGACGACTAACACATAGAGACGACACAAACACAGAGACGATACGTCAAACAATCAAGGAAGACACACACACAGACGACACACACACTGATACGACACACACACAGAGACGACAAAAACACAGAGAAAACAGACATACTACACAGAGACAACTACACAGAGACAAAACACACACAGAGACGACTAACACATAGAGACGACAAAAACACAGAGACGGCAAACAATCACAGACGACACACAAAGAGACGACACACACACAGAGACGACAAACACATAGAGACGACAAAAACACAGAGACGGCAAACAATCACAGACGACACACAAAGAGACGACACACACACAGAGACGACAGACACACAGAGACGACACACACACAGACGACACACACAGAGATGATACACGCACAGAGATGACACTCAAACAGAGACGAAACACACACAGAGACGACAGACAACAGAGACGACACACACACAGAGAGACGACACACAGACAGAGAGACGACACACTCATAGAGACGACACACACACAGAGACGACACACACATAGAGACGTCACAAACACAGAAACGACACACACACAGCGACTATACACACAGAGATACGATATACACACAGAGATGACAAATACACAGAGACGACACAAACACAGAGACAACACAAAGAGACAACACACACAGAAAGACGACACATAAATAGAGACGACACAAACGCAGAGACGATACAAAGAGACGACACACACTCACAGAGACGAGATACACAGAGAGACGACACACACAGAGAGACAACAGACACACAGAGAGACGACACACACAGAGAGACAACAGACACACAGAGAGACGACACACACATAGAGATGACACACACACAGAGACGACATATTCACAGAGACGAAACACAAACAGAGATGACTGACATACAGAGACGACACACACACAGAGAGAAGACACACACACAGAGAGACGAAACACACATAGAGAAGACTCACACACAGAGACGACACACACATAGAGACGTCACAAACACAGAAACGACACACACACAGAGACGATACTCACATAGCATAGATACGATATACACACAGAGATGACACATACACAGAGACGACACAAACACAGAGACGACACAACGAAACGAAACACAAAGAGAGACGACACACAAATAGAGACGACACAAACAGAGAGACGATACAAAGAGACGACACACACTCTCAGAGACGACACACACTCAGAGACGACTCACACACAGAGAGACGACAGACACACAGAGAGACGACACACACATAGAGACGACACACACACAGAAACGACACATTCACAGAGAAGACACACACACAGAGACGACAAACACACACAGACATCACAAACACAGAGACGACACACACAGAGATACGATAGACACACAGAGATGACTCACAAAAAAAAAAAACAGACCCAAAGAGATGACACATACATAGAGACGACAAACACAGACAGGTGACATATTCACAGAGACAACACACACACAGAGACGACGCACACATAGAGACGTCACACACATAGAGACGACACTCACACAGAGAGACGACACACACACAGAGAGACAAAACACACATAGAGAGGACAAATACACAAAGACGACTAATTCACAGAGACGACACACACACTGAGACGACACACACATAGAGATGACACACATATATATATATACGATATACACACAGTGATGAAACACACACAAAGACAACAGACCCAAAGAGATGACACACACATAGAGACGAAACACACAAACAGGCGACATATTCACAGAGACGACACACACAGAGACGACATACACATAGAGACGTCACACAAACAGAGACGACACACAAACAGACGAAGCACACACAGAGACGACAAACACACAGGGATGACACACACACAAAGACGACAGACACACAGGGACAAAACACACAGAAAGCACACAAACAGAGACGAAGCACACACAGAGACGACACACTCACCGAGACGAGACACACACAGAGACGACACACTCACAGAGACGACACACACACAGAGACGACACAAAGACAGAGATTACAAAAAGGGACGACACGCAAACAGATACGACACACACACAGAGACGACACACACACAGAGAGACGACACACACAGAGAGACGACACACACATAGAGACGACACAAACACATAGACGACACACACACAGAGACGACACACACATAGATACGATATACAAACATAGATGAAACACACACAAAGACAACAGACCCAAAGAGACAACACAAACATAGAGACGAAACACACAAACAGGCGAAATATTCACAGAGACGACACACACACAGAGACGACATACACATAGAGACGTCACACAAACAGAGAAGACATAAAAACAGCGAAGAAACACACACAGAGACGACAAACACACTGAGACGACACATACACAAAGACGATATACACAAAAAGAGACGACACACACACAGAGACAACACACACACAGAGACGACGTACACACAGACACGACACAAACACCGAGTCGACAAACACACAGAGACGACACACAAAGAGACGACACACAAACAGGGATGAAACAAACACAGAGCTGACACACACAGAGAGACGACACACAAACAGAGACGAAAGACAAACAGAGACGACAAACACACAGAGACAACATACACACAGAGACGAGATACACACAGAGACGACACACACACATAGACGAAACACACACAGACACGACTCACACACAGAGACGAAACACACATAGAAACGACAAAAACACAGAGACAACACACACACAGACGACACACACACACAGAGAAAACAGATAAACAGAGACGAGACAAACACTTCTAGATGACACAAAAACAGAGACGAATAACACACAGAAAAGACACACAAACTTAGACGACACACACACCAAGACGAAACATACATAGAGACGACACAAACAGACAGATGACACACACACAGACGACACTCATACAGAGACGAAGCACACATAGAGACGACAGACACACAGAGACGACACACACAAAGAGAGAAGACACACACACAGAGACGACACAAACATAGAAAAGACAAACACACAGAGACGACACATTCAAAGAGACGACACACACACAGAGACGACACACGCATAGATACAATATACACACAGACATGACACACACACAGAGACGACACAAACACAGAGACGACACAAAGAGACGACACACACACAGAGACGACATACACACAGAGACGACACAAACACAGAGATGACAAAAAGGGACGACACGCACACAGAGACAGCACACAAACAGAGACGACACACACAGAAACGACACACACACTGAAACTACACACACACATAAACGGCACACACATAGAGACGACAGACACCAACAGATGACACACACACAGAGACGACACTCAAACAGAGATGAAGCATACATAGAGACTACAGACACACAGAGACGACACACACAAAGAGAGACGACACACACACAGAGACGACACAAACATAGAAATGACAAACACACAGAGACGACACATTCACAGAGACGACACACACACAGAGACGAAACACGCATAGAGACGTAACAAACACAGAGACGACACACACACAGAGATGACACACACATAGATACGATATACAAACAGAGATGACACACACACAGAGACGACACAAACACAGAGACGACATAAAGAGACGACACACACACAGAGACGACCCATACACAGAGACGACACAGACACAGAGATGACAAAAAGGGACGACACAGACACAGAGACGACACACGCACAGACACGACACACACACACAGAGACGACACACAAAAAGAGACGAAAGACACATAGAGACGTCACAAACACATAGACGACACACACACAGAGACGACACACACATAGATACGATATACACACAGAGATGAAACACACACAAAGACAAAAGACCCAAAGAGACGACACACACATAGAGACGAAACACACGAACAGGCGAAATATTCACAGAGACGACACACACACAGAGACGACATACACAGAGAGACGTCACACAAACAGAGAAGACAAAAAAACAGAGACGAAACACACACAGAGACGATAAACACACAGAGACGACACACACAAAGACGATATAAACACAAAGAGACGACACACACACAGAGACAACACACACACAGAGACGACACACACACAGACACGACACACACACCGAGTCGACAAACAAACAGAGACTAACACATAGAGACGACACACACACAGAGATGAAACAAACACAGAGCTGACACACACATAGAGACGACACACAGACAGAGACGACAGACAAACAAAGACAACTAACACACAGAGACAACATACACACAGAGACGAGATACACACAGAGACGACATACACACACAGACGGAACACACACAGACACAACTCACACACATAGACGAAACACACAAAGAAAGGACACAAACACAGAGACAACACACACACAGACGACACACACACAGAGAAAACAAATAAACAGAGACGAGACACACACTCCGAGACGACACAAAAATAGAGACGAATAACACACAGAAAAGACACGCACACTTAGACGACACACACACCAAGACGAAACATACATAGAGACGACACAAACAGACAGATGACACACACACAGAGACGAAACCCGCAGAAAGACAACACACAAACAAAGACAAAACACACAGACATAGACGACACACACACAGAGACGACAAACACACTTAGAGACAACACAAACACAGAGGCAACACGCACAGAGATGAGAAACATACAGAGACGACACACACACAGAGACGACAAACACACTAACGAGAAAAACACAGAGAAAGAACACACAAGGATGACAAACATACAGATACAACACACAAACAGAGACAAAACACACACAGTAACGACACATACACAGAGACAAACACCTATGCAGAGATATAACACACACAGAGACGACTAACACATAGAGACGACACAAACACAGAGAAGACAAAAAATCACAGCCGACACACACAGAGACGACACACTCACAGAGACGACACTCACACAAAGGCGACACACAAACAGAGACAACAGACAACAGAGACGACACACACACAGAGAGATGACACACACACAGAGAGACGACACACACATAGAGACGACACACACACAGAGACGATACACACATAGATACGATATACACTCAGAGATGACACATACACAGAGACGACACAAACACAGAGACGACACAAAGAGATGACACACACACAGAGACGACACTCAAATAGAGACGACACAAACGCAGAAACGATACAAAGAGACGACACAGACTCACAGAGACGACACACACAGAGAGACAACACACACACACAGAGACGACAGACACACAGAGAGACGACACACACATAGAGACGACACACACACAGAGACGACACATTCACAGAGACGACACACACACAGAGACGAAAAACACATAGAGACGTCACAAACACAGAGACGACACACAAATAGATACGATATACACATAGAGATGACACACAAACAAAAAAAACAGACCCAAAGAGATGAAACACACATAGAGATAACACACACAGACAGGCGGCATATTCACAGAGACAACACATACAGAGACGACACACACACAGAGACGTCACATACACAGAGACGACAGACACACAGAGACGACAAACACACAGAGAGACGAACACACAGAGACGACACACACACAAAGACCACAGACACACAGAGACGACACACACACAGAGACAACACAAACACAGATACGACGCACACACAGAAAAGAAACACATACCGAGTAGACAAACACAGAGAGACGACACACACAGAGAAGACACACATAGAGACGACACACACACAGAGATGAAACAAACACAGAGATGACAAACACATAGAGACGACACATAAACAGACGAGACTGTTTGAAAAACTGACGAGAAAAACACAGAGACAGCACACACAAGGATGACAAACATACAGAGACAACACACAAACAGAGGCAAAACACACACAGTAACGACACAAACACAGAGACAACAACTATACAGAGACGAAACATACACAGAGACGACTAACACACAAAGACAACACAAACACAGAGACGACAAAAAATCACAGACGACACACACAGAGACGACACACACACAGAGACGACACTCACAGAGAGACGAAACACACACAGAGATATCATACAAAGAGAGACGACACACACACAGAGAGACGACACACACACACAGAGACGACACACACATAGAGACAACACACACACAGAGATGACACAAACATAGAGACTACACAAACACAGAAACGACACACACACAGAGACGATAAACACATAGATACGATATACACACAGAGATGACACACACACAGTGGCGACACAAACACAGAGACGACAACTACACAGAGACAAAACACACACAGAGACGACTAACACATAGAGACGACACAAACACAGAGACGATACGTCAAACAATCAAGGAAGACACACACAAAGACGACACACACACTGATACGACACACACACAGAGACTACAAAAACACAGAGAAAACAGACATACTACACCGAGACAACTACACAGAGACCAAACACACACAGAAACGACTAACACATAGAGACGACAAAAACACAGAGACGGCAAACAATCACAGACGACACACAAAGAGACGACACACACACAGAGACGACTAACACATAGAGACGACAAAAACACAGAGACGGCAAACAATCACAGACGACACACAAAGAGACGACACACACACAGAGACGACAGACACACAGAGACGACACACACACAGACGACACACACAGAGATGACACACGCACAGAGATGACACTCAAACAGAGACGAAACACACACAGAGACGACAGACAACAGAGACGACACACACACAGAGAGACGACACACAGACAGAGAGACGACACACTCATAGAGACGACACACACACAGAGACGACACACACAAAGAGACGTCACAAACACAGAAACGACACACAAACAGAGACGATACACACAGAGATACGATATACACACAGAGATGACAAATACACAGAGACGACACAAACACAGAGACAACACAAAGAGACAACACACACAGAAAGACGACACACAAATAGAGACGACACAAACGCAGAGACGATACAAAGAGACGACACACACTCACAGAGACGAGATACACAGAGAGACGACACACACAGAGAGACAACAGACACACAGAGAGACGACACACACATAGAGACGACACACACACAGAGACGACACATTCACAGAGACGACACACACACAGAGAAGAAAAACACATAGAGACGTCACAAACACAGAGACGACACACAAATAGATACGATATACACACAGAGATGACACACAAACAAAAAAAAACAGACCCAAAGAGATGACGCACACATAGAGACGACACACACAGACAGGCGACTTATTCACAGAGACAACACACACACAGAGGGGAAACACATAAAGAGACGACAGACACACAGAATCGACAAACACAAAGAGACGACAAACACACAGAGACGAGATACAAACAGAAAAAACAAACAAACAGAGGCGACACACACACAGAGATGACACACAAACAGAGACGACACACAGACACAGACGACTAACACACGGAGACGACATACATACAGAGACGATACAGATATAGAGACGACATACGCAGAGATACAACTCACACACAAAGATGACATACACAAAGAGACGACACTCACACAGAGACGAAACTCACACAGAGACGAAACACACACAGAGACGACACACACACAGAGAGACGACAAACAGACAGAGAGATGACACACACATAGAGACGACACAGACACAGAGACGACAAACACATAGAGGCGTCACAAACACAGAGACGACACACAAACAGAGACGATACACACATAGATACAATATACACACAGAGATGACACATACACAGAGACGACACAAACACAGAGACGACACAAAGAGACGACACACACAGAGAGACGAAACACAAAGAGAGACGAAACAAACGCAGAGACGATACAAAGAGACGACAAACACTCACAGAGACGAGATATACAGAGAGACGACACACACAGAGAGACGAATGACACACAGAGAGACGACACACACATAGAGACGACACATACACAGAGACGACACATTCACAGAGATGGCACACACAGAGAGACGACAAACACATAGAGACGTCACAAACACAGAGACGACACACACACAGATACGATATACACACAGAGATGACACACAAACAAAAAAAAACAGACCCAAAGAGATGACGCACACATAGAGACGACACACACAGACAGGCGACATATTCACAGAGACGACACAAACACAGATAAGAAACACATAAAGAGACGTCACACACACAGAGACGACACATACAGAGACGACACACACACAGAGACGACAAACACACAGAGACGACACACACACAAAGACGACAGACACAAAGAGACGACACACACACAGAGACAACACACACACAGATACGACGCACACACAGAAAAGAAACACATACCGAGAAGACAAACACAGAGAGACGACACACACAGAGAAGACACACATAGAGACGACTCACACACAGGGATGAAACAAACACAGAGATGACAAACACATAGAGATGACACACAAACAGACGAGACTGTTTGAGAAACTGACGAGAAAAACACAGAGACAGCACACACAAGGATGACAAACATACAGAGACAATACACAAACAGAGGCAAAACACACACAGTAACGACACAAGCACAGAGACAACAAATATACAGAGACGAAAAACATACAGCGACGACTATCAAACAGAGACAATACAAACACAAAGACGAAAAAAAATCACATACGACACACACAGAGACGACACACACACAGAGACGACACACACATAGAGACGAAACACACACACAGAGACGACACATAAATAGAGATGAAACACACACACAGAGACGACACACACATAGAGACGACACACACACAGACACGACACACATATAGAGACGTCACAAACAGAAAAAAGACACACACACAGAGACGATACACACCTAGATACGATATACACACAAAGATGACACACACACAGTGGCAACACAAACACAGAGACGACAACTACACAGAGGCAAAACACACACAGAGACGACTAACACATAGAGACGACACAAACACAGAAACGAGACGGCAAACAATCACAGACGACACACACAGAGACAACACACACACAGAGACGACACTCACACAGAGACGACAAACACACAGAGACGACAGACAGACTACACAGAGACAACTACACAAAGACAAAACACACACAGAGACGACTAACACATAAATAGGACAAAAACACAGAGACGGCAAACAATCACAGACGACACACACAGAGACGACACACACACAGAGACGACACACACACAGAGACGACACGCACAGAGAGACGACAGACACACAGAGACGACACACACAGAGAGAGACGACACACAAACACAGACGAAACAAACATAGAGACGACAAACATACAGAGACGACATATTCACAGAGACGACACAAACACAGAGACATAGAAACGACTCACACACATAGATACGACACAAACGACTACACAGAGGCGACTAACACATAGAGACGACACAAACACAGAGACGGCAAAAAATCACAGACGACACACACAGAAACGACACACACACAGACGACACTCACAGAGACAGAAACATACACAGAGACGACAAATAAACAGAGACGATACACAAACAAAGACGACACACACATAGAGACGACACATGCACAGAGACGACACACACGCAAAGACAACACACACAGAGAGACGAAAAACAAACAGAGATGACACACATGCAGAGACGACAAACAAACAGAGTTGACACACATACAGAGACAACACAATCAAAGAGAATACAAACACACAGAAACGACACACACACACAGAGACTACACAAACACAGAGACGACACACGCAAAGAGAGATGACACACACACAGAGACGACACACACACAGACACGACACACACACAGAGACAACACACACACAGAGACGACACACACACAGAGACAACACCCACACAGAGATGAGACACACAAAGAGACGACAGACACACAGAAACGACAAACACAAAGACACGACAAACACACAGAGACGAGATACAAACAGAAAAAACAAACAAACAGAGACGACACACACACAGAGATGACACACAAACAGAGACGACACACAGACACAGACGACTAACACACGGAGACGACATACATACAGAGACAATACAGATATAGAGACGACATACGCAGAGATACAACTCACAAATAAAGACGACATACACACAGATACGACACAAACACAGAGACGACACACACACAGACGAAACATACACAGAGACAACAAACACATAGACACGACACAAACAAAGAGACGACAAACCCAAAGAGATGACACTCACAAAGAGACGAAAAACACACAGAAGCGATACACCTACAGAGACGATACACGCACAGAGACGACACAAACACACAGACGACATACACACAGAGATTACACAAAAACAAAGACGACACACACACACAGACAACAAATACACAGAGACGACAAACACACACAAAGACGATACACACATTGAGCTGACACACACAAAGATGACACACACAGAAAGACGACATACTTACAGAGACTACTAACACAAAGAGACGACTCAAACACAAAGCCGACACACAAATAGAGACGAGAAACGCAAAAAGACGACACACACGGACAAAGACGAAACAAACACAGAGACGACATACAATCAGAGACGACACACATACAGAGACGACACACAAACAGAGACAATACACATACAGAGATGCCACAATCACAGAAACGACACAAACACACAGACGAAAAACACACAGAGGAGACAGACACACAGAGAAGAAAAACACACAGAGAAGACACACACACAGAGACGACACACACACAGAGACGAAGCACACACAGAGAGGACACACACAGAGGCGACACACACAGAGAGACGGCACACACTCAGAAACGACACAAAAACAGAGATGACACACTAACAGAGACGACAGGTGCAGAGAGACGAAACACGCGCAGAGACAAATCACAAACACAGACGAACACACAAACACGACACAAAGAGATGGCACACACAAAGAGACAGCGCACACCTAGAGACGACACACACAGAGAGATATAAAAGAGATAGAGACGACACACACACAGAGACTACAAACAAACAGAGGCTAAATACACATAGAGACGACACAAACACAGAGACGACACACACACAGAGACGAAAAACACACAGAGATGACACAACCACAGAGACGCCCCACAAACAGAGACGACACACACACATAGACGACACACACACAAAGACGATACACACACAGAGATGACACACATACAGACGACCGAAACACAGAGACGACACACACTCAGAGACGACAGACACATAGAGACAACACACACACAGAGACGGCACACACAAACAGAGACGACACAAAAACAGTACCGAAACACAAACAGAGACGACGCACGCATAGAGACGACACACGCACAGAGACAACACACACACAGAAACGACACACACACACACAGAGACGACTCCTACACAGAAACGAAACAAACAAATAGACGACACAAACACAGAGACTACACGCACACAGAGACGACACACGCACACAAACGACACAATCACAGAAATGACACACACACTCAGACGACAAACACACACAAAAGTGAAACATACACAGAGAAGACACACGCACACAGACTACACAACCATAGAAACAATACACACATATAGATGACACACACAGACACGACCTACACACAAAGATGACATATACAAACAAAGACAACACAAACTCAGAGATGACACATACACACAGACGACAAAAACACAGAGACAACACACACACACAGATGCCAAACATACAGATACGACACACAAACAGAGAAGACACACACACAGAGATGACAAAAATACAGAGACGATAACAACACAGGGACAAAGATATAGAGATGAAAGAAATAGAGACGACACAAGCACACAGAGACAACACGCAAACAGAGACGACAAACACATAGAGACGATAAAACACAGAGACAAAACACACACAGAGACGACAAACACACACAGACGACCGATCCACAGAGACGACACAAACTCAGAGATGACAGACACACAGGGACGACACACACAGACAGACATGACAAACACATGGAGACGACAACACATACAGAGACGACACATTCACAGAGGCAACATACACAAAGAGACGACAGACAAATAGAGACGTCAGACACACAGAGACAAAGCACACACAGAGGAAACGCACAAAGAGACGACAAACAGAGAGAGACGACAGGCAAACAGAAACGACACACACACAGAGACGACAAACGCACAGATACGTTACACACACAGAGACGACTCACACAGAGAGACGACACACACACAGAAACGAATCACGCACAAAGACGACACATGCAAAAAGACGACTGAGACGACATACAAACAGAGACGACGCACACACAGAAAAAACAAACAAACAGAGACGAAACACACACAGAGATGACACACATAGAGAGACAACACGCACAGAGACGAAAAACACAGACGAACACACAGAGACGACACACACTTAGAGATGACAAACACAGAGATTAAACACACACAGAGACGACATACTTACAGAGACGACTAATACACAGAGACGACTCAAACACAAAGCCGACACACACATAGAGACGACAAACGCAAAAAGACGACACACACACAAAGACGACACAAACACAGAGACGATATACAAACAGAGAGGAGACACATACAGAGACGACACAGGAACAGAGACAATACACCTACAGAGACGAAACAATCACAGAACCGACACACACACACAGACGAATAACACACAGAGACAACAGACACACAGAGACGAAAAACACACAGAGATGACACATACACAGAAACGACACACACACACAGACTACCAACACACAGAGACGACAAACAAACAGAGACGACGCACACACAGAGACGACACAGAGACGACACACAAATAGAGACGTCACACACACAGAGACGACACACACACAGAGACGGCACGCGCACAAAGACGACACACGCAAAAAGACAACAGAGACTACATACACACAGAGATGAAGCGCACACAGAGGAAAAACACACATAGAGACGAGACACACAAAGAGATGACACACATAGTGAAACGACACAAACACAGAGACGAAAAACACAGACAAAAACAGAGACGACACACACACATAGAGATGACAAACACAGACTTGACACACACAGAGAGACGACATACTTACAGAGACTAATAACACACTGAGACAACTCAAACACAAAGCCGACACACACATAGAGACGACAAACGCAAAAAGACGACACACACACAAAGACGACACACCAACAGAGACGACATACAAACAAAGACGACACACATACAGAAACGACACACAAACAGAGACAATACACATACAGAGACAAAACAATCACAGAGACGACAGACACACAGAGACGGAAAACACACAGAGACGACACACACAGACAGAGGACACACAAACAGAGACAACACACACACACAGACGGCAAACACACAGAGACGACACAAAAATAGAGACGACAGACGCATAGAGACGACACACGCACAGAGACGACACACGAACACAGACGACACACACACAGACACGACACAAAGAGATGGCACACACACAGAGACGGCGCACACACAGGGAGGACACAAAACAGAGATGACACACAAGCAGAAACGGCACACGCATAGATACGACAAACGCACAGAGACGACACACACACACAGACAACACACACACAGAGACGACACGCACACAGAGACAAAAAAGAGATAGAGACGACACACACACAGAGACGACACACAAACAGAGACGACACACACATAGAGACGACATAAACACAGAAACGAAACACACACAGAGACGAAATACAAACAAACATGACACAACCACAGAGACCACACACACAAAGAGACGATACACAGACACAGACGACAGACACACAGAGACGATACACACACAGAGACTACACACACATACAGACGTCAAACACAGAGAGACGACATACACACAGAGACGAAACACACATAGAGAAGACACACACAATAAGACGACTCATTCACAGAGACGACACACACAGAGACTACACACATATAGAGACGTCACACACACAGAGACGACACACACAGAGACGACACACACAAAGATACGTTAAACACACAGAGACGACAAACTCACAGAGACGACAAAAACACAAAGACGACAGACCCAAAGAGACAACACACAAAAAGACACGAATCACACACAGAGACGACACGCACACACAGACGAAACACACAAATAGACCACACTTACATAGAGACGACACACACACAGAGACAACAAACACACAGATGAAACACACACACACACAGAGACGAAAAACATACAGAGACGACATACGCACAGAGACGACAAACCCACAGAAACGACACGCACACAGAGACAACACACACAGAGAGACGACACACACACAGTGACGACACAATCACAGAGACAAAAACACACAGAGACGACACACACAGAGACGACATACACAAAGACGACAGACACAAAGAGACGACACTCACACAGAGACGACAAAGACAGAGATGACACACACAGAGAGACGAAACACACACAGAGGCGACACACACAGAGAGACGACACAAACACAGAGATGACACACACACAGAGACGACACACAAACAGAGATAGCACACGAACAGAGACGACACAAAAACAGAGACGACACACAAACAGAGACGACACAAGCATAGAGACGACACACGGACAGAGACGACACGCACACACAGACGACACACACAAAGAGACGACACAAAGAGATGAAACACACAGACACAGAAACGACACACACACACAGAGAAAACACACAGAGACAACACACACACACAGACAAAAAACAGATGGAGACGACACACACACACACAAACGACACACACACAGAGACGACACACAAACAGAGATGAAACAAACATAGAGAAGAAACACACAAAGAGACGACAAATTCACAGAGACGAAACACACACAGAAACGACACACACATAGAGACGTCACACACAAAGAGACGACACAAAGAGATGAAACACACACACAGAATCGACACACACACACAGAGAAAACACACAGTGACAACACACACACACAGAGACAAAAAACCATTGGAGACGACACACACACACACACATACGACACACACACAGAGATGACACACAAACAGAGATGAAACACACATAGAGAAGAAACACACAAAGAGACGACAAATTCACAGAGAAGAAACACACACAGAAACGACACACACATAGATACGTCACACACAAAGAGACGACACACACAAAGATACGTTACACACACAGGGACGACAAACTCAAAGAGACGACACACACACAAAGACGACAGACCCAAAGAGACGACACACAAAAAGACAAGACCCACACACAGAGACGACACGCACACACAGATGAAACAGACATATATACCAAACACACGCAGAGACGACAAACACAAAGAGAAAAAACACACAGAGACAACACACACACAGAGACGACATACGCAGAGAGACGACATACGCACAGAGACAACAAACCCAGAGAGACGACAAACACACAGAGACGACACACGCAGAGAGACAACAAACACACAGAGCGACACACACAGAGAAGACACACACAAAGACGACAGACACAAAGAGACGACCCTAACACAGAGGCAACAAACACACAGAGATGACGCACACACAGAAAACACACACACATACAGACGACAAACACACAGAGAGGACACACACAGAAATACGACACACACACAGAGACGACACACACACAGAGAAGACAGACACACAGAGATGACACACATAGAGACAACACACAAACAGAGATGACACAAATACAGAAACGACACACACACAGAGACGACACACACACACACACACAGAGATGACACACAAACAGAGAAGACACACAAACACAAAGGACTAACACACAGAGACAAAACACACAAAGAGACGACATACATACTGAGACGATATATACACAGAGACACCAAACACAAAGAGACGACTCACACACAGAGACGGAACACGCATATAGACGACACAAACATAGAGACGACACACACACAGAGACGACACACACACAGAAAACACAGAACTCAGAGACGACGCACACACTCAGAGACGACACACAAACAGAGACGACAACACACAAAGACAACAAAAGCACAGAGACAACTCACACACAGAGATGACACACACATAAAGACGACACACGCACAGAGATTACACACCTACAGAAACGACACACACTTTCAGATGACAAACACACACAAAAATGAAACACACACAGAGAAGACGCACACACACAGAGATGACACACACATAGAGACGACACACACATACAGATGACACTCACACAGAGACGACATAAACACAGAGACAACACACACAGAGATGACAAAAATACAGATACGACACACAAACAGAGACTACACACACACAGAGATGACACAAACACAGAGATGAAAACAACACAGAGACAAAGAGATAGAGATAGAGACGAAAGAAATAGAGACGACACACACAGAGAGACAACACACAAACAGAGACGACACACATATAGAGACGACACAAACACAGAGACAAAACACACACAGAGACGACAAACACACTTAGATGACACAACCACAGAGACGCCATACACACAGAGACGATACACACACAGAAACGACACACACACACACACAGACGAAGGACACACAGAGACGACACACACTCAGAGACGACAGAAACACAGAGATAATAGACACACAGAGACGACACACAAACAGAGACAACATACATACAGGGACGACACACACACAGACAACACACACAAAGAGACGACACACACACAGAGACGACACAAATATAGAGATGACACACGCACAGAAACTACGCACACACACAGAGACGGTAGAAACACAGAGACGACACATACACAAAGACAACACACACAAAAAGAGACGACACACAAACAGAGACGACACACACACAAACACGACACACACAAACAGAGACGACAAACACAGAGAGACGACACATACACAAAGAAGACACAAATACAGAGACGACAACAACACAGAGACGAAACATACACAAAGATGACACAAAAACACAGACGACAACAACACAGAGACGACACACACAGAGGGACGACTAACACACAGAGGCAACACAAACACAGAGACGACAAATACACACAGACGACAAACACACAGAGACGACACACAAACAGAGACGACATACAGAGACGACAAACAAACAGAGATGACATACACACAGAGACGACGCAAACACAGAGACAGCACACACACACAGACAACACACGCACAGAGACGACAAAAATATGTAGACGAAACAGGCACAGAGACGACACGAGCTCAGAGACAACAGACACACAGAGACGACGCACAGACACAGAGACGACAAACACACAGAGACGAGAGACACATAGAAACGGCAAAAACGAAGAGGCGACACACAGAGAGACGACAAACACACAGAGAAGACACACAAACAGACGACACACACACAGAAACGAAAATAACACAGAGACGAAACACACACAGAGACAAGACAAACACAGAGACTACAAAAACAGAGAGACGACACACAAATTGAGAAGACACAAACACAGAGACAACATGACAAACACACAGACACACAGAGACGACAAACACACAGAGAGGATACACACACATAGACGACAAACACACAGACACGACACCCGCACAGAGACGACACACCCACTGAGAAGAAACACACACAAAGACGAAAAACAAACAGAGAAGACACACACAAATAGACGACACACACAGAGACGACACAAACGCAGAGAAGACATAAAGACTGAGACTACACAACCACAGAGGCGACACAAACATAGAGACGATACACGCACAGAGACGACACAAAAATAGAGACGACACATACATAGAGACGACACACACGTAGAGACGACACACACATATAGACGACACACACACAGAGACGACTCAAACAAAGAGACGACAAACACACAGAGACAACACACACAGAGACAATATACACACAGAGACGACACACACACACAGAGACGACACACATACAGACACGACACACACATAAAGACGACATACGCACAGAGACGATATACACACAGAAACAACTCACACACAGAGACGACACACATACAGAGATGACACACACACAGAGACGACACCCACACAGAGACGACATAAACACAGAGACGACACACACACAAAGACGACAGACACACATAGACAACACACACACACAGACGACACACACACACAGAGACGACACACATAGAGAGAAGACACACACACAGAGACAACACACAAACAGATACGACACACGCATAGATACGACACTTGCACAGAGACGACACAAACAGAAAAAAGCGCACACACAAAGATGACAAATAAATAGAGACGACACGAAACATAGACGACACACGCATAAAGACGACACACGCACAGAAACGACAGATACACAAGGACGACACAAAGAGACGACACACAAACATAGACAACACACACATAGAGACGACATACGCACAGAGACGACACACACACACAGAGACGACACAAAGAAACGACATACACATACAGATAACACACACACAGAGACAACACCAACACAGAGACGATACACACACAAACCCGACACACAAAAACAAAGATGACATACACACTGATGACACAAACACAGAGACAAAACACACACAGCGATGACAACATACAGGGACGAAAGACAAACAGAGATGACACATACATAGAGACGAAACACGCACAGAGACCACATACACACAGAAATGACACACACACTGAGATGACACAAACACACAGACGACACACATATAGAGACGAAACACAAATACAGATGACAAACACACACAGACGAAACACATATAGAGACGAAACATAAATACAGATGACACACACACACACACAGATGATGACACCCACACAGAGACGACACACACACAAAGACGACACACACACAAACAGAGACGACATACACACAGAGACGACACATACACAAAGACGACTCAAATACAGAGACGACAACAACACAGAGACGACACATAAATAAAGATGACACAAATACAGAGACGACAACAACACAGAGACGACACACAAAGAGGGACGACTAACGCACAGAGACAACAAAAACACAGAGACGACACATACACACAGACGATAAACACACAGAGACGACGCAAATACAGAGACGACACACACACAGAGACGACACACGCACAGAGACGACACAAATATAGAGACGAAAAAGGAACGGAGACAACACACGCACAGAGACGAAAGACGCACAGAGACGACGCACAGACACAGACACGACACACACACACTGACGACAGACACTTAGAGACGACAAAAACGCAGAGGCGACACACACAGAGACGACACACGCACAGAGACGACACAAATATAGAGACGAAAAAGGAACGGAGACAACACACGCACAGAGACGAAAGACGCACAGAGACGACGCACAGACACAGACACGACACACACACACTGACGACAGACACTTAGAGACGACAAAAACGCAGAGGCGACACACACAGAGACGACACACACACAAAGACGACACACAGAGAGACGAAACACACACAGAAAAGACGAAAACACAGAGACGACACACACACAGAGACAACACAAACACAGAGACTAGAAAAACAGAGAGACGACACACAAATTGAGAAGACACAAAAACAGAGACAACATAAACACAGAGACGACAAACACACAGAGACGATACACACACATAGACTACAAACACACAGAGACGACATAAGCACAGAGACGACACACCCACTGAGATGAAACACACACAGAGATGACACACAGACAGCGACGACACACACACAGAGACGACACACACAGAGACGAAACAAACACAGAGAAGACATAAAGACTGAGAAAATATACCCTCAGAGACGACACACAAATAGAGACGACACATACATAGAGACGACACACACATAGAGACGAAACACACACATAGACGACACACACACAGAGACGACTCAAACAAAGAGACGACACACAGAGACAACACAAACATAGACGATATACACACAGAGACGACACACATACAGACACGAAACACACATAAAGACGAAATACGCACAGAGACGACAAACACACAGAAACGACACACACACAGAGACGACACACATACAGAGATGACACACACACAGAGATGACAACCACACAGAGACGACATAAACACAGAGACGACATACACACAAAGACGACAGACACACATAGACAACACACACACACAGACGACATACACACAGAGACGACACACACAGAGAGAAGACATACACACAGAGAAGACACAAAAAAGACACGACACACAAACTGAGCTGACGCACGCATAGAGACGACACACGTAAAGAGACGACACACACAGAGACCACACAAACAGAGAAAGCGCACACACAAAGACGACACAAAAATCAACAAAAAAAAGAGACACAAAAAAAGAGACGACACAAAAACATAAACGACACACGCATAAAGACGACACACGCACAGAAACGACACATACACAAACACGACACAAAGAGACGACACACACATAGATAGGACACACACATAGAGACGTCACACACTCAGAGACAACACACACACAGAAACGACACCTGCATAGAGAGACACACGCAGAGAGACGACACACACAGAGACGACACACACAGAGATACGACACACACACACAGACGACACACACAGAGACGACACACACACAGAGACGAAAAAAAAACAGAGACTGCACAAACATAGACAACAAACGCATAGAGACGACAGACGCAAAGAGACGACATACACATAGAGACGACACACGACAAAGATGGCAAACACACAGAAACGACACACACACTGAGACGGCACACACATACACAAACGACACACACACAAAGAAGACACACAAACACACAGACGACACTCATATAGAGACGAAACACACATACAGATGACACACACACACAGACGACACCCACACAGAGACGACACACAGAAAAAAAGACGATACACACAAACGGAGACGACACACGCACAGAGACGACACACAAACAGAGACGACAAATACACAGAGACAAAACACACAAAGAGATGACACACATACAGAGACGACAAAAAAACAGAGACGACAAACACACAAAGACGACAAACACAAAGAGAAAACACACACAGAGACGACACACACACAGAGACGAATAACACACACAGACGACACACACACAGAGACGACAAACACACAAAGACGACACACACACAGAGACGACACACACAGAGACGACACATACACAGAGACGACACACAGACACAGACAACACACTAACAGAGATGACATACGCACAGAGACGACACACACACAGAGACAACACAAACACACAGGCGACACACACACAGAGACGACATAAATATATAGACGACACAGGTACAGAGACGACACACACAAACACACAGACGACAGAAACACAGAGACGACACACACAGACAAAACAAACACAGAGACGACAGACACACAGAGACGAAACAAACGCAGAAACGAAACACAACAGAGACGACACACACAGAGAGAAAACACGCACAAAGAGACGACACACACACAGAATGACAAAAACACGGAGACGACACACACACAGAGACGACACAAACTCAGAGACTACAAACACAGAGAGACGACACACAAACCGAGAAGACAAACATACAGAGACAACACAAACATAGAGACGACAAACAAACAGAGACGATACACACAGAGAGACGACACACACATAGAGAAGACACACTCAGAGAGACGAAACACAAACAGAGACTACGCACACAAAGAGATGACACAAACACAGAGACGACATACAAACAGACATGGCAAACATATAGAGATGACACACAGACAGAGACGAAACACACACAAAGACGTAAAAAAAACAGAGACGACACACACTCAAAGATGACACACACATAGAGACGACTATTACACAGAAACGACACATACACAGAGGCGACGGACACACAAATACGACACACATACAGAGATGACACACGCACAGAGACAACACACACAGATACGACACACACACAGAGACGACACATAGAAAGACGAAACACAAACAGAGACGACATACACAAAGAAACGACAAAAACACAGAGACGACAAACATCCAGAGACGGCAAACACACAGAGACGACAAACACAGAGACGACACACACACAAAGACGACAGACACAAAGAGACGACACAAACACAGAGACGAGACAGACTCAGAGACTACACACAAAGAGTGACGACACACAAACAGAGAACACCCACATAAAGAGACAACACAAAGACAAAGATGACAAACATACAGAGACAATACACACACAGAGACGACAACACATAGAGACAACATACGCACAGAGACGACACACACAGAGACGAAACACACACAGAAACGAAACACACACAGAGACGACACACACACAGAGACGACACACACACAGATACGAGACAAACACAGAGAAGAGATACAGACTTAGACAACACACCCACAGAGGCGACACAAACATAGAGACGACACACGCACAGAGACGACAAATACGCACAGACGACACAAAAACAGAGACGACACACACATAGAGACGACACACGCACAGAGACGACAAAAACACAAAGACGACTCACAAACAGAGACGACACACACAGAGACAACACACAATTAGAGACTACACATACACAAAGACGACACAAATACAGAGACAACACACACATAGAGACAACACACGCACAGAGACGAAAAACACACAGAGACGACTCACACACAGAGACGACACCCACAGAGAGACGAAACACAAACAGAGACGACACACGCACAGAGACGAAACACACACAGAAACGAAACACACACAGAGACAACACACCCACAGAGGCGACACAAACATAGAGACGACACACGCACAGAGACGACAAACACGCAGAGACGACACAAATACAGAGACAACACACACATAGAGACGACACACGCACAGAGACGACAAACACACAGAGACGACTCACAAACAGAGACGACACACACAGAGACAACACACAATTAGAGACTACACATACACAAAGAAGACACAAATACAGAGACAACACACACATAGAGACGACACACGCAGAGAGAAGACAAACACACAGAGACGACTCACACACAGAGACGACACCCACAGAGAGACGAAACACAAACAGAGACGACACACGCACAGAGACGACAAGCTCACAGAGACGACAGAAACACAGGGACGACACACACATGGAGAAGACACACGCAGAGAGACGACCCACAAACAGAGACGAAGCACATAAAGAGATGACACAAACACAGAGACGACATACACAGAGACACGACAAACATATAGAGACGACACACCGACAGAGATGACACACACCCAGAGACGAAACAATAAGAGAGAAGACACACACTCAGAGACGACACACAAACAGAGACGACTAGCACACAAAGACAACACATACAAAGAGACGACGCACATACAAAGACGACACACATACAGAGACGTTACACACACAGAAACAACACACACACAGATACGACACACACATAGAGACGAAACATACAAAGACAACACACACGCAGAGACGACACACACACAGAGACGACAAAAACACAGAGACGAGACACATTCAAAAAACGACAAACACACAGAGACGACACATACACAAAGACGACAGACACAAAGAGACGACACACACACAGAGACGACACAAACTCAGACACAACACAAACACAGAAACAACAAACACACAGAGACGATACACACAAAGAGACGACAAACACATAGAGACGACATACGCACAGAGACGACACATACACAGAGACGAAGAACAAACAGAAACGAAACACACATAGAGACGACACACACACAGAGACGACACAAAGACAAAAAAGACACAAACACAGAGAAGACATGAAGACTGAGACAACACAGCCACAGAGGCGACACAAACATAGAGACGAAACACGCACAGAGACAACACACAAATAGAGACGACAAACACATAGAGACGAAAAACACTTAGAGGTGACACACACATATAGCCAACACACAAATAGAGACGACACAAACAAAGAGACGACACACACGCAGAGACGACACACACACAGAGACGACTCACACACAGAGACAACACATTCACAGAGACTACACAAATACAGAGACCACACACATAGAAAACAACACACGCGCAGAGGCGGCTCAAAAACACAGACGACACTAAAATAGAGATAAAACACACTGAGAGTCGACACACACAGAGAGTTGACAAAAACAGAGAGACGACACACAAGCAGAGGCGACCCACAGGAAGAGGCAACAGACACAAAGACGACTCAAACACAGAGACGACACACACATAGAGAAGAAAAACACACAGAGACGACACACACAGAGACGACACACACACAGAGCCGACATATACACAAAGACAACAGATACACTGAACCAGCACACAAAAACAGAGACGACACAAAAACATAGACAACACACGCATAAAGACGACACACGCACAGAGATGATACACACATAGATATGATAAAAAGAGACGACAAACACATAGAAAGGACAAACCCATAGAGATGACACATTCACAGATACGACACAAAAACAGAGACGTCACACACACAGATATAACACAAACACAGAAATGACACACGCATAGAGACTTCCCAAACAGAGACGACACACAAACACAGAGACGATACATCTACACAGACGACACACAAACAGAGAAGGCACACACACAGAGACGACACAAAAACAGAGCCGACACACAAACATAGACGACACACGCATAGAGACGACACACGCACAGAGATGACACACACACAGAGACGACACACACACAGGGAAAACACACACATAGAGACGTCACACACACAGAGACAACACACACACAGAGACGACTCACACATAGACGATACACAAACTAAGATGACACACACAGAGAGACAACACACACACAGAGATGTCAGAAACATAGAGATGACACACATAGAGACGACAAACACACAGAGACGACAACACACAGACGACACACACAGAGACGACACACACACAGAGATGACACACACACAGGGACAACACCCACACAGAGATGACCCACACACACAGACACGACAGACAGGCAGAGACGACACACAAACAGAGACAAAACACACACAGAGAATACACACAAATAGAGACGAAACACGCATAGAGACGAAACACGCACAGACACGACACACACAGAAACGAAACACACACAGAGAAAACACAAACACACAAACGACAAACACACAGAGACGAAACACAAACAAAGACAACACCCACACAGAGACGAATCACACACACAGAGACGACAGACAGGCAGAGACGACACACAAACAGAGACGAAACACACACAGAGAAGACACACAAACAGAGACGAAACACGCATAGAGCCGAAACACGCACAGAGGCCACACACAGAGACGACACACACATAGAGACGACACAAACACACAGACGACACAAACACAGAACCGGCACACAAAAACAGAGACGACACAAAAACAGAGACGAAACACAAACATAGACTACACACGCATAAAGACGACACACGCAGAGAGATGACACAGACACAGATATGACAAAAAGAGATGAAAAACACATAGAGAGGACACCCATTCAGAGACGAGACATTCACAGAGACGACAAACACACAGAGACGTCATACACACAGATACAACACACACACAGAACCGACACACGCATAGAGACTACACACGCACAGAGACGACCCACATAGAGACGAAAAACGCACAGTGACGATACACCTGTACAGACAGAGACGACAAACACATATAGAGGACATACACACAGAAACGACACACACATAGATTTGAAAAACACAAAGAAACGACAAAAACACAGAAACGACATACAAACAGAGACGACACACATACAAAGACGAGACCCAAAAAGAGAAGAAACACACACAGAGACGACACACAGAGACAAAACACGCACAGAGACGACAAACAAACAGAGAATACACAAAAACAAAGACGAAACACGCACAGAGATGACAAAATCACAGACTTGACATACTCATAGACACGACACACACAAAGAGACGAAACACACATAGAGACGACACACGCACAGAAACGACAAACTCACAAAGACGACACAAACACAGAGACGACACACACACAGACGACATACACATAGAGAAGACACACGCAGAGAGACAACACACAAAAAGAGACAACGCACACAAAGAGATGACACAAACACAGAGGCGACACACACACAGACACGACAAACATATAGAGACGACACAAAAACAGAGACGACTAACACACAGAGACGACACACATAAAGAGACAACACACACAGAGACGACACACATACAGAGACGACACACACACAGACACAACAAACACACAGATACGACACACACACAAAGACGACACATACAAAGACGAAACACACGCAAAGACGACACACACAGAGACGATACAAACACAGAGACGACATAAACACAGAGACGAAACACACACACAGGTGACAGAAATATCGAGACGATACACGCACAGAGACGACACACATATACAGACGACAAACACACAGAGACGACAAAAACACAGAGACGAGACACATCCAAAAATGACAAACACACAGAGACGACACACACAAAAAGACGAGAGACACAAAGAGACGACACACACACAGAGACGACACAAACTCAGAGACTACATACACAGAGAGATGACACACAAACAGAGAAGACACACACACAGAGACAAAACAAACACAGAAACGACAAACACACAGAGACGATACACACAAAGAGACGACAAACACATAGAGACGACATACGCACAGAGATGGCACATACACAGAGAAGAAGAACAAACAGAAACAAAACACACATAGAGACGAAACACACACAGAGACGAAATACAGACAAAAACGACACAAACACAGAGAAGACATAAAGACTAAGACAACACAGCCAGAGAGGCGACACAAACATAGAGACGAAACACGCACAGAGACAACACACAAATAGAGACGACAAACACATAGAGACGAAAAACACTTAGAGGTGACACACACATATAGCCAACACACACACAGAGACGACACAAACAAAGAGACGACACACACGCAGAGACGACACACACACAGAGACGACTCACACACAGAGACAACACATACACAGAGACTTCACAAATACAGAGACCACACACATATAGACAACACACGCACAGAGACGACACACACACAGAGACGACTCACACACAGAGACGACAAACACAGAGAGACGACACACACAGAGATGACAAACACACAGAGACGACACCCAAACAGAGACGACCCACACAAAGAGACGACAGACTGACAGAGACGACACACAAACAGAGACAAAACACGCATAGAGAAGAAAAACACACAGAGACGACACACACAGAGACGACACACACACAGAGCCGACACATACAGACAGACAACACATACACTGAACCAGCACACAAAAAAAGAGACGACACAAAAACGGAGACGACAAACAAACTTAGACAACAAACGCATAAAGACGACACACGCACAGAGATGATACACACATAGATATGACAAAAAGACACGACAAACACATAGAAAGGACAAAAACACAGAGACGACACATTCACAGATACGACACAAAAAAGAGACGTCACACACACAGATATAACACACACACAGAAATGACACACGCATAGAGACGACCCAAACAGATACGACACACACGCACAGTGACGATACACCTACACAGACGACACACAAACAGAGAAGGCACACACATAGAGACGACACAAAAACGGAGACGACACACAAACATAGACAACACACACACAGAGATGTCACAAACATAGAGACGACACACATAGAGACGACAAACACACAGAGACGACAACACACAGACGACACACACACAGAGACGACCTACACACAGAGATGTCACACACACAGAGACAACACCCACACAGAGACGACCCACACACACAGAGACGACAGACAGGCAGAGACGACACACAAACAGAGACGAAACACACACAGAGAAGACAAACAAATAGAGACGAAACACGCATAGAGACGAAACACGCACAGAAACGACACACACACAAACGACACACACACAGAGAAAACACAAACACACAGACGACAAACACACAGAGACGACACACACAAAGAGACAACACCCACACAGAAACGACTCACACACACAGAGACGACAGACAGGCAGAGACGACACACAAACAGAGACGAAACACACACAGAGAAGACACACAAACAGAGACGAAACACGCATAGAGACGAAACACGCACAGAGGCGACACACAGAGACGACACACACATAGAGACGACACAAACACGCAGACGACACAAACAAAGAACCGGCAAACAAAAACAGAGACGACACAAAAACAAAGACGACACACAAACATAGACTAAACACGCAAAAAGACTAGACACACAGAGAGATGACACAGACACAGATATGACAAAAAGAGACGACAAACACATAGAGAGGACACACATTCAGAGACGACACATTCACAGAGACGACAAACACACAGAGACGTCACACACACAGATACAACACACACACAGAACCGACACACGCATAGAGACGACACACGCACAGAGACTACCCACACAGAGACGAAACACGCACAGTGACGATACACCTGCACAGACAGAGACGCTAACACATATAGAGGCCAAACACACAGAGACGACACACACATAGAATCGAGAAACGCAAAGAAACGACGAAAACACAGAGATGACATACAAACAGAGACGACACACATACAAAGACGACACACAAAAAGAGACGAAACACAAACAGAGACGACACAATCAAAGAGACGACCCACACACAGACACAACACACACAGAGAAATGACTAACACACGGAGATGAAACACATACAGAGACGACACACAGAGACGACACACGCACAGAGACGACAAACAAACAGAAAATACACAAAAACAAAGACAAAACACGCACAGAGACGAAAAAATCACAGACTTGACAGACTCATAGACACGACACACACAAAGAGACGAAACACACATAGAGACGACACGCGCACAGATACGACAAACTCACAGAGGCGACACAAACACGGAAACGACACACACACAGAGACGATATACACATAGAGAAGACACACGCAGAGAGACAAAACACAAAAAGAGACAACGCACACAAAGAGATGACACAAACACAGAGGCGACACACACACTGACACGACAAACATATAGAGACGACACAAAAACAGAGACGACTAACACAGAGAGACGACACACATAAAGATACAACACATACAGAGACGACACATATACAGAGCCGACACACACACAGATACAACAAACACACAGATACGACACACACGCAAAGACGACACACACAGAGACGATACACACACAGAGACGACATAAACACAGAGACGAAACACACACACAGGTGACAGAAATATAAAGACGATACACGCACAGAGACGACACACATACACAGACGACAAACACACAGAGACGACACACACATAGACAAGACATACACAAAGACAACAGACACAAAGAGACGACAAACACACAGAGATGACACACACACAGAGACGACATAAACACAGAAACGAAACACACACACAGACGACACAAATATAGAGACGATACACGCACAGAAACAACACACACACAGAGATGAAACACACACAGAGACGACACAAGCACAGAGACGACACACACACAGAGATGACATAAACACAGAGACAAAACAAACACACAGACGAAACAAATATAGAGACGACAGAGACGAAACACACACAGAAACGATACACAGACAACAAACAGACACAGAAACCACAAACACACAGAGACGACAGACATACAGAGACGACATACACACAGAGAAGACACAATCACAGAGACGATACACACACAGAGATGACACAAACACAGAGACGACACACAAACTGAGACGACATACAAACAAAGGCGACACACACACAGAGACGATACACACACACGCATAGATAAGATACACAAATAGAGATGACACAAACAAAGAAACGACACTAACATAGAGACACACGGAGACGAAATACACACAGAGATGACATACACAGAGAGACAACACACACACTGAGACGATACACACACAGAGACGACACACACACAGAGACGACACACATACACAGAGACGACACACACATAGAGAAAACACACACATAGAGATGACACAAACAAAGAGACGACACAGCCTTAGAGACGACAAAGACACAGAGACGACATACACAAACAAAGACAAGACACGCACAGAGACGACACCACGTAGAGAAGACACACACAAAGAAACTACACACACTCAGACTACACACACAGAGAGACGAGACACGTAGAGACGACAAACACATAGAGATGACACTTGCACAGAGACGACACTTACACAGAGACGACGCACACACAAAGACGACACACAAACAGAGACGACACACGCACAGAGACGACACATTAACAGAGACGACAAACAGATAGAGACAACACACAAAAAGAGACGACACACACTCAGACTACACACACAGAGAGACGAGACAGGCAGAGACGACATACACATAGAGATGACACTTGCACAGAGACAACATTTACACAGACACAACGCACACACAAAGACGACACACACACACAGACGAAACACACACACAGAGAGGAGAAATATACAGAGACGACACAAAAACAGAGACAAAAGAAAATAAAGAACCGACACAAACACAGAGACGACAACTACACATAGACGACACACACAAAGAGAAAACTAACACACAGAGATAACAAACACACAGAGACGACAAAAAAACAGAGACGACATACACACAGAGACAACACAAATATAGAGAGGACACACGCAGACAGAGGACACACAAACAGAGACGACACGCACAAACAGAGACGACACACAGACACAGAGATGACACACACACACAGACGACAGCTTATTCAGACGACAAACCACGGAGACGACACACATTCAGAGACGACACACGCACACAGAGAAGACACACACACAAAGACGACACACGCACAGAGACGACACACACAGAGAGACGACACACACAAAGAGACAACACACACATAGGGACAACAAAAACAGAGATAACACACAAAAAGAGACGACACACGCACAGAGACGACACACACACAGAGACGACATACACCCAGAGACTAAAAAACACAGAGACGACACACGCACAAAGACGAAAACCACACAGACACGACACAAACACAGAGATGAAACACACACACAGATGACACACACATAGAGACGATACACACACAGAGACGACACACACACAGAGACGACACATACACACAGAGACGACACCAAAACAGAGACGACTCACATACAAGGGCGACTCACACACAGAGACAACACCACGCAGAGATGACACAAACAAAGAGACGAGACATACACAGAGACGACACACACACAGACACGCAAACACAAAGAGACGACACAGAGACGACACACACAAAGAGACGAAACACACACAAAGATAACAAACATAATGAGACGACACACAAACAGAGACAACACACACAGAGAAAACACACACAAACACAGAGACGACAACTACACAGAAACGACATAAACACAGAGACTACTAATAAACAGAGATGACATAAACACAGAGACGACAAAATCACTTAGACGACAAAAACACAGAAACATCACACCCACAGAGACGACACACACACAGAGACGACACACACACAGACGACATATAAACAGAGATGAAACTCAGACAGAGACGACACACACACAGAGAAGACACACACACAGAGACAACACAAATATAGAGACGACACAAGCAGACAGACATCACACGAACAGAGATGACACACACATACAGAGACGACATACAGACACAGAGACAACAAACACACAGAGACGAAAAACACATTGAGAACACAAAAACCCAGAGACGTCACACACAAAGAGATGACTCACACAAAGAGAAGACAGACACACAGAGACGACACATGCACAGAGACGACACAAACACGGAGACGACACTCACATAGAGACACAACACGCATAGAAACAACACAAACAGAGACTACACACAAAAAGAGACGACACACACACAGACTCGATACACACACAGAGACGACACACCCACAGAAACAACAAACACAAAGAGATGACACATATACACAAAGACGACACACACATAGAGACGACTTACGCACAGAGACGACACACAAACAGACACGACGCACACATAGAGACGATTTAAAAACAGAGACGACACACAAACAGACGAAACATACACAGAGACGAAAAAACACAGAGACGACACACACTTAGAGACGACAAAAACACAGTGACGACACACACACAGAGACGACACACACACACACAGACGACACACACACTGAGCCGACACACACATAGAGACGACACATGCAAAGAAACGACACACACACAGTGACGACACAAACACAGAGAAGACATACAGAAAGAGACGACAAACAAACTGAGACGACACAATAACAGAGACGACACACCCACAAAGACGACACACACACAGAGACGACTAACACAGAGATGACACAAACACACAGATGACACACACATAGAGACCACACACGCACAGAAACGAAAAACAGTTAGAGATTACATACACTCAGAGACGACACATGCACAGAAACGACATACATACAGAGAATACACACAAACAAAGACGAATCACGCACAGAAACGACAAAATCACAGACACGACACACACATACACACGACACACGCGCACAGACGACACACACATAGAGACAAAAACACAAAGAGACGACACTCACACAGAGACGACAAAAACATAGAGACGACACACACAGAGAGACGACACACACAAAGAAAAAGACACACACAGAGAGACGACACACACACAGAGACAAAAAACACAGATATGACCCACACAAAGAGACTACACCCACACAGAGACGACACATATACAAATATGACAAATGAACAGAGATGTCACAAACACAGAGACGATACAAACACAGAGACGACACAATCAAACAGACGACAAAATCAAACAGACGACACACACACAGAGACGACACACACAGACACGACAAACTTATAGAGACGAAATATAGACAGAGGCGACACACACACAGAAACGAAAAAATAACAGAGACCACACACACCTAGAGACGACACAAACACAGACACGACAAACGTATAGAAACGACACATAGAGAGAGACGACACGCATAGAGACGAAACAATAACAGAGACGACACACACACAGAGACGACACAAGCACAGAGATGACTATCACACAGAGACGACAAATACACAGAGACGACGCAGACAAAGAGACGACACACATACAGAGACGACACACACACAGAGACAACATACAAACACACAGACGACACACATAAACAGACGACACACACATAGAGACGACACACACAGAGATATGACACACACACAGCACGACAAACACACAGACGAGATACACACAAAAAAGACGAAACAAACACAGAGACGACACAAACTCAGAGACGACAAACACACATAGACGACACACGCACAAAGACGACACACACACTCAGAGACGACAACCACACGACACACACACAGAGACGACACATGCACAGCGACGACACGCACACAGAGATGACATACACACAGTGACGACAAAAACACAGAGACTAGACACAAACAGAGACGACACACACACACAGACGACACACACAGAGAGACGACACAAACATAGAGGTGACAACCGCAGACAGACGACACACAAACAGAGACGACGAACACATATAGAGATGACACACAGACACAGAAATGACAAACACACAGAGATGACAAACACATTGAGACGACAAACACACGGAGACGACACACATACAGAGACGACAAACGCATAGAGACGACACACACAGAGAGACGACACACACAAAGAGACGACACACATGGACATGACACAAACAGAGACAACACACAAAAAGAGACAAAACACACACAGACACGACACAAAAATGAAGACGACACACGCAGAGGAGACGACACACACACAGAGACGACACACACAAAGACGAAATACAAACACAAACTACACATACATAGAGACGATACACACAAAGACACGACAAACATATAGAGACGATACAAACACAGAAACAATATAAACAAAGAGACGACACACACACAGAGATGACACACACACAGAGACGACACAGACACAGAGAAGCCACGCACACAGAAAAGACAAACACACACAGACAACACAAATATAGAGACAATACACGCACAGAGACAACACAAACACAGAGACGACACGCACACACAGAGACGACACCAAAACAGAGACGACTCACACACACACAGACACAACACCACGCAGAGACGACACAAACAAAGAGACGAAACATACACTGAGACGACACACACACAGACACGATAAACATATAGAGACGACACAAACACAGAGACAATATAAACAAAGAGACGACACACACACAGAGACGACACACACAAAAAGACGACACAGACACAGAGACGCCACGCACACAGAAAAGACACACACACACAGACAACACAAATATAGAGACGATACACGCACAAAGACGACACAAACACAGAGACGAAAACCACACGACACACACGACACACACACAGAGACGAGACACGCACAGCGACGACACGCACACAGATACGACATACACACAGTGACGACAAAAACACAGAGACGATACACAAACAGAGATGACACATACACAGAGACGACACACACAGATTGACGACAGAAATATAGAGGCGACAACCGCAGACAGACGACACACAAACAGACACAACGCACACATATAGAGATGACATACAGACACAGAAACGACACACACACAGAAACGACAAACATATAGAGACGACACAAACACAGAGACAATATAAACAAAGAGACGACACACACACATAGACGATACACACACAGAGACGACACTGACACAGAGACGCCAAGGACACAGAAAAGACACACACACAGACAACACAAATATAGAGACGATACACGCACAGACACGACACACACACACAGACGACACACACACACAGAGACGACACCAAAACAGAGACGACTCACACACAAGGGTGACACACACACAGACAACACCACGCAGTGACGACACAAACAAAGAGACGAATCATACACAGAGACGAAACAAAAACAGAGACGAATGACACACAAAGATGATAAACATACAGAGACGACACACAAACAGAGACAACACATACACAGAAAAGACACAAACACAGAGACGACAACTACACACACATGACACAAACACAGAGACTACAAACACACAGAGAGGACACAAACACAGAGACGACAAAAACACTTAGACGACAAACACACAGAAACATTACGCACACAGAGACAACACACACACAGAGACGACACACACAGAGACGAAACACAAACAGACGACATATAAACAGAGATGACGCGCAGACAGAGACGACACACACACAGAGACAACACAAATATAGAGACGAAACAAGCAGACAGACGACACACGAACAGAGATGACACACACATACAAAGACGACACACAGACACAGAGACAACAAACACACGGAGACGACAAACACATTGAGAACACAAAAACACAGAGACGACACACACAAAGAGACGAATCACACACAGAGAAGAAAGACACACAGAGACGACACACGCACAGAGACGACTCACACACAGAGACTACACTCACATAGAGACACCAGGCGCAGAGAAACGACACAAACAGAGACGACAAACTAAAAGAGACGACGCACACACAGAGACGACACACACACACAGACGACACACACACAGAAACGACAAACACATAAAGATGACACACACACAAAGACGACACACACAGAGAGACGACTAACGCACAGAGACGACACACACACAGACACGACACACACATAAAGACGATTTAATCACAGAGACGATACACACACAGACGAAACATACACAGAGACGAAAAAAATAAAGAGACGACACACACATACAGACGACAAAAACATAGTGACGACAAAAACAAAGAGACGACACACACACACACAAACGACACGCACACTGAGCCGACACACACATAGAGACGACACATGCAAAGAAACGACACACACACAGTGGCGACATATAACCAGAGATGAAACGCAGACAGAGACGACACACATACAGAGAAGACACACACACAGAAACAACAAACACACAGAGATGACACATATACACAAAGAAGACACACACATAGAGACGACTTACGCACAGAGACGACACACAAACAGACACGACACACACATAGAGACGATTTAAACACAGAGACGACACACAAACAGACGAAACATACACAGAGACACAGAAACAAAAACATAGAGACGACAAGAACACAGTGACGACACACACACTGAGCCGACACACACATAGAGACGACACACGCAAAGAAACGACACACACACAGTGACGACACAAACACAGAGAAGACATACAGACAGAGATGACAAACATACTGAGACGACATAATAACAGAGACGACACACCCACAAAGACGACAAACACACAGAGACGACTAACACAGAGATGACACACACACACACAGATGACACACACATAGAGACCACACACGCACGGAAACGAAAAACAAATAGAGATGACATACACTCAGAGACGACGCACGCACAGAGACGACACACACACACAGACGACACACACACACAGAGACGACACCAAAACAGAGACGACTCACACACAAGGGCGACACACACACACACACAGACAACACCACGCAGAGACGACACAAACAAAGAGACGAATCATACACAGAGACGAAACAAAAACAGAGACGAATGACACACAAAGATGATAAACATACAGAGACGACACACAAACAGAGACAACACACACACAGAGATGACAAAAACACAGAGACGACAAAAACACTTAGACGACAAACACACAGAAACATTACGCACACAGAGACAACACACACACAGAGACGACACACACAGAGACGAAACACAAACAGACGACATATAAACAGAGATGACGCGCAGACAGAGACGACACACACACAGAGACAACACAAATATAGAGACGAAACAAGCAGACAGACGACACACGAACAGAGATGACACACACATACAAAGACGACACACAGACACAGAGACAACAAACACACTGAGACGACAAACACATTGAGAACACAAAAACACAGAGACGACACACACAAAGAGACTAATCACACACAGAGAAGAAAGAAACACAGAGACGACACACGCACAGAGACGACACACACAGAGACGACACTCACATAGAGACACCACGCGCAGAGAAACGACACAAACAGAGACGACAAACTAAAAGAGACGACGCACACACAGAAACGACACACACACAGAGACGACACACCCACAGAAACAAAAAACACGCAGAGATGACACACACACAAAGACGACACACACATAGAGAAGAATTACGCACAGAGACGACACACACACAGACACGACACACACATAAATACGATTTAATCACAGAGACGATACACACACAGACGAAACATACACAGAGACGAAAAAAATAAAGAGACGACACACACATACAGACGACAAAAACATAGTGACGACAAAAACACAGAGACGACACACACACACAAACGACACTCACACTGAGCCGACACACACATAGAGACGACACATGCAAAGAAACGACAAACACAGTGTCGACATATAACCAGAGATGAAACGCAGACAGAGACGACACACATACAGAGAAGACACACCCACAGAAACAACAAACACACAGAGATGACACATATACACAAAGAAGACACACACATAGAGACGACTTACGCACAGAGACGACACACAAACAGACACGACACACACATAGAGACGATTTAAACACAGAGACGACACACAAACAGACGAAACATACACAGAGACACAGAAACAAAAACATAGAGACGACACACACATAGAGACGACAAGAACACAGTGACGACACACACACTGAGCCGACACACACATAGAGACGACACACGCAAAGAAACGACACACACACAGTGACGACACAAACACAGAGAAGACATACAGACAGAGATGACAAACATACTGAGACGACATAATAACAGAGACGACACACCCACAAAGACGACAAACACACAGAGACGACTAACACAGAGATGACACACACACACACAGATGACACACACACATAGAGACCACACACGCACGGAAACGAAAAACAAATAGAGATGACATACACTCAGAGACGACGCACGCACAGAGACGACATACATACAGAGAATACACACAAACAAAGACGAATCACGCACAGAAACGACAAAATCACAGACACGACACACACACACACACGCACAGACGACACACACATAGAGACAAAAACACAAAAAGACGACACACACACAGAGACGACAAAAACACAGAGACGACACACACAGAGAGACGACACACACAAAGAAAAAGACACACACAGAGAGACGACACACACACAGAGACGAAACACACGGATATGACCCACGCAAAGAGACGACACCCACACAGAGACGGAACATATACAAATACGACACACGAACAGAGATGTCACAAACACAGAGACGATACAAACACAGAGACGACACAATCAAACAGACGACAAAATCAAACAGAAGACACACACATAGAGACGACACACACAGACACGACAAACATATGGAGACGACATATAGACAGAGGCACACACACACAGAAACGAAAAAATAACAGAGACCACACACACATAGAGACAACACGAACACAGACACGACAAACGTATAGAAACGACACATAGAGAGAGACGACACGCACAGAGACGAAATAATTACAGAGACGACAAACACACAGAGACGACACACACACAGAGACAACAAACAGACGACACACATAAAAAGACGACATACACATAGAGGCGACACACACACAGAGATGACACACACACAGCACGACAAACACACAGACGAGATACACACAAAAAAAGACGAAACAAACACAGAGACGACACAAACACAGAGTCGACAAACACACAGAGACGACACACGCACAAAGACTACACACAAAGAGAGACGACAACCACACGACACATACACAGAGACGACACAAGCACAGCGATGACATGCACACAGAGACGACATACACACAGTGACGACAAAAACACAGAGACGATACACAAACAGAGACGACATACACACAGAGACGACACACACAGAGAGATGACACAAATATAGAGGCGACAACCGCAGACAGACGACACACAAACAGAGACGACGCACATATATAGAGATGACACACAGACACAGAAACGACACACACACAGAGACGACAAACACATTGAGACGACAAACACACGGAGATGACACACATACAGAGACGACAAACGCACAGAGACGACACACACAGAGAGGCGACACACACAAAGAGACGACACACATGGAAATGACACACACAGAGACAACACACAAAAAGCGACAAAACACACACAGACACGACACAAAAACAAAGACGACACACGCAGAGGAGACGACACACGCACAGAGACGACACAAACACAAAGACGAAATACACACTCAAACTACACATACATAGAGACTATACACACAAAGACACGATAAGCATATAGAGACGACACAAACACAGAGACAATATAAACAAAGAGACGACACACAAACAGAGATGATACACACACAGAGACGACACAGACACAGAGAAGCCACGCACACAGAAAAGACACACACACACAGACAACACAACTATAGAGACGATACACGCACAGAGACGACACACACACAGAGACGACACGCACACACAGAGACGACACCAAAACAGAGACGACTCACCCACAAGGGTGACACACACACAGAGACAACACCACGCAGAGACGACACAAACAAAGAGACGAGACATACACAGAGACGACACACACACAGACACGACAAACATTTAGAGACGACACAAACACAGAGACAATATAAACAAAGAGACAACACACACTCAGAGACGATACACACAGAGACGAAACAGACACAGAGACGCCACGCACACAGAAAAGACACACACACACAGACAACACAAATATAGAGACGATACACGCACAAAGACGACACAAACACAGAGACGACAACAACACGACACACACGACACACACAAAGAGACGACACACGCACAGTGACGACACGCACACAGAGACGACATACACACAGTGACAACAAAACACAGAGACGATACACAAACAGAGACGACACACACAATAAGACGACACACACAGAGCGAAGACATAAATATAGAGGCGACAACCAAAGACAGACGACACACAAACAGAGACAACGCACACATATAGAGATGACACACAGACACAGAAACGACACACACACAGAGACGACAAACATATAGAGACAACATAAACACAGAGACAATATAAACAAAGAGACGACACACACACAGAGACGATACACACACAGAGACGAAACAGACGCAGAGACGCCACGCACACAGAAAAGACACACACACACAGACAACACAAATATAGAGACGATACACGCACAGAGACGACACATACACACACAGAGACGACACCAAAACAGAGACGACTCACACACAAGGGCGACACACACACACAGACAACACCACGCAGAGACGACACAAACAAAGAGACGAATCATACACAGAGACGAAACACACACAGAGACGAAACACACACAAAGATGACAAACATACAGAGACGACACACAAACAGAGACAGCACACACACAGAAAAGACACAAACACAGAGACGACAACTACACAGACACGACACAAACACAGAGACTACGAACACACAGAGATGAAGCAAACACAGAGACGACAAAAACACTTAGACGACAAACACACAGAAACATTACGCACACAGAGACGACACACACACAGAGACGACACACAAACAGACGACATATAAACAGAGATGACACGCAGACAGAGGTGACAAACACACAGAGAGACAACATAAATATAGAGACGACACAAGCAGACAGACGACACACGAACAGAGATGACACACATATACAAAGACGACACACAGACACAGAGACAACAAACACACAGAGACGACAAACACATTGAGAACACAAAAACACAGAGAAGACAGACACACAGAGACGACACACGCACAGAGACGACACACACACAGAGACGACACTCACATAGAGACACCACGCGCATAGAAACGACACAAACAGAGACGACAAACTAAAAGAGACGACGCACACACAGAAACGACACACACACAGAGACGACACACCCACAGAAACAAAACACACGCAGAGATGACACACACACAAAGACGACACACACATAGAGACGACTTACGCACAGAGACGACACACACACAGACACGACACACACATAAAGACGATTTAATCACAGAGACGACACACACACAGACGAAACATACACAGAGACGAAAAAAAAAAAGAGACGACACACACATAGAGACGACAAAAACACAGTGACGACAAAAACACAGACACGACACACACACACAAACGACACACACACTGAGCTGAAACACACATAGAGACGACACACGCAAAGAAACGACACACACAGTGACGACACAAACACAGAGACGACATACAGACAGAGACGACAAACATACAGAGACGACACACAAACAGAGACGTCATACAAATAGAGATGACACAATCACAGATACGATACACCCACAAAGACGACACACACACAGAGACGACTAACACAGAGATGACACACACACAGAGACGACACACACATAGAGACCACACACGCACAGAAACGAAAGACAAATAGAGATGACATACACACAGAGACGACACACGCACAGAGACGACATACATACAGAAAATACACACAAAAAAAGACAAATCACGCACAGAAACGACAAAATCTTAGACACGACACACACACACAGACACGACACACACGCAAAGACGACACACACATAGAGACAAAAAACACAAAGAGACGACACACACACAGAGACTATAAAAATACAGAGACGACAAACACAGAGACGACACACACAAAGAAAAAGACACACACACAGAGACAACACAAACAGAGAGACAACTTACATACAGACATGACACACACATAGAGACGACACACACAGAGACGACACACAAAAAGAGACGACTCACGCACAGACACGACAAACACACACACACAGATACGACACACACACAGAAACGACAAAACACAGAGATGACACACACACACGCACAAGGACGACACACAAATAGAGATGACTTACGCACAGAGACGACAAACACACAGACATGACACACACAAAGAGACGACTCAAACACGGAGACGACACACACACACAAAGACAAACAAACACAGAGACGACACAAACACAGAGACGACACACACGCAGAGAAGACACACAACAGAGCCGACATACAGACAGCGACGACATACATACAGAGACGACACACAAACAGAGACGACACACACACAGACACGACACAATCACAGACACGACACACACACAAAGACGAGAAACACACAGAGACGACTAACACAGAGATAACACACACACAGAGACGACACAAACATAGATACCAAACACGCACAGAGAAGAAAAACAAAGAGACACGAAACAAACACAGAGACGACACACGCAGAGAGACGACCAAATCCCAGATACGACACACACACAGAAATGACACACACAGAGACGACACACACAGAGACTACAGAGACGACACACATACAGCGACGACAAAAACACTGAGACGACACACACACAGAGACGACTCACACATAGAGAAGACACAAGCAGAGAGACAACACACACAGAGACGAAACAATAACAAAGACGACATACACACAGAGAAAACACACACACAGAGACGACTAACACACAGAGACGACACAAACACAGAGAAAACACAAACACAGAGACGACATATACACAGGAACGACGCACACACAGAGACGACACACATACAGAGACGACAAACACACAGAGACTACACACATACAGAGACGACACGCACACAGAGACAACACATAGACAGAGACGACAGACATAAAAAGATGAAATACACACAGAGACAACACACACACACAGACGACACATACTCAGAGACGACAGACACAGACGAGATACAAACAGAGACGAAACAAACACAGAGAAAACACAAACAAAGAGACGACAAGCACACAGAGACGACACAAGCAAAGAGAAGACACAGACAAAGAGACGAAAACCACTTAGAGACGACACACGCACAGAGACGACATACACACAGAGACAACACACACACAGAGACAACACACGCATAGAGACGACTCACACACAGAGACAACACAAACACAGACACGACATACCTATAGAGACGACACACAGCCAGAGACGACACACACACAGAGACGAAACAATAACACAGACGACATACACACAGAGACAACACACACACAGAGACGACTAACACACAGAGACGACAGACACAAAGAGACAAAACACACACAGAGACGACATATAAACAGGAACAACGCACACACAGAGACGACACACACAGAGAGACAACACATAAACAGAGACGACAGACATAAAAAGACGAAACACACACAGAAATGACACACAAACAGAGACGACACACACTCAGAGACGACAAACACAGACGAGATACACACAGAGACGAAACAAACACAGAGACGACACAAACAAAGAGACGACAAGCACAAAGAGACGACACACACAAAGAGAAGACACAGACACAGAGACGAAAACCACTTAGAGACAACACACGCACAGAGACAACAAACACACAGAGACGACAAACATACAGAGACACACACAGAGACACAAACACACACATAGAGACGACATACGCACAGAGACAACACACACACACAGACGAAACACACACAGAGAAACAACACAATTAGAGACGACAAACACACAGAGATATAACACACACACCCGAAACCCACAGAGACGAAACACACAAAGAATCTACACAAACACGGAGACGACACAAACACAGAGACGACATAAATACAGAGACGACACAGACAGAGAGACGAAACACACACACACTGACGACAGACGCATAGAAACGACTCACGCACAGAGACGAAACACACGTAGAGAAGACACAAACACAGAGACAAAGCACATACAGAGACGACAAACACACAGAGACTACACACATACAGAGACGACACACACACAGAGACAACACACATACAGAGACGACTAACAAACAGAGACGAAACAAACAGAGAGATGACACACACACAGAGACGACATATACACAGAGACGACGCACACACAGAGACGACACATATACAGAGATGACAAACCCACAGAGAATACACACATACAGAGACGAAACACACACAGAGACAAAACATACACAGAGACGACAGACATAAAAAGACCAAACGAGAAGACAAGACACAGAGACGAAAACCACTTAGAGATGACACAAGCACATAGAAAACACACAAACAAATACGACAAACACACAGAGATAAAACACACACAGACCCAAAACCCACAAAGACGAAACACACAAAGAGCTACATAAACACGGAGACAACACAAACACAGAGACGACATAAACACAGAGATGACACAGACAGAGAGACTAAACACACACACACTGATGACAAAGACATAGAAACGACTCACGCAGAGAGACGAAACACATGTAGAGAAGACACACACACAGAGGCGAAACACATACAAAGATGACACACAGACAGAGATGGCACACACACAGAGACGACACACACATAGAGACGAAACACACACAGAGATAAAACACACACAGAGACCACACACGCACACAGAGACGACACAAACCAAGAGACGACACTCACACTGAGACCACACACGCACACTGAGACGACAAAAACACAGACTCGACAAACATATAGAGACGACACACAGACAGAGACGACACACAAACAGAGACGAAACAATAACAGAGACGACATACACACAGAGACAACACACACACAGAGGCGGATAACAAACAGAGACGAAACAAACTGAGAGATGACACACACACACAGACGACATATACACAGAGACGACGCACACACAGAGACGACACACATACAGAGAAGACACACAAACAGAGATAACACACACAGAGAGAGGACAGACATAAAAAGACGATATACAAACAGAGATGACACACAAACAGAGACGACACACACACAGAGACGACACACGCACAGAGACGACACAGACACAGAGACGACACCCACAGAGAGACGACAAACGCACAGAGACGACAAACACACAGAGATGACATACACACAGAGACGACAAACACATAGAGACGATATACAAACAGACATGACACACAAACAGAGACGACAAACACATAGAGACGACACACGCACAGAGACGACACAGACACAGAGATGACATCCACATAGAGACGACAAACGCACAGAGACGACCAACACACAGAGATGACATACACATAGAGACGACACACACACAGAGACGAAACACACACAGAGATGACACACGAACAGAGACGACACACACATAGAGACGACACACACACAGGGACGACACACACACAGAGACGACACACACACAGAGAAAACACACACACAGATACGACACACACACAGGGATAAAAGAGACACAGACCCGAAACGCACTTAGATGAAACACACAAAGAAACTACACAAACAGGAGACGACAAACACACAGAGACGACATACATACAAAGACGACACAAACACAGAGATAGCACACACACAGAGACGAAAGACACATAGAGACGACTCACGCACAGAGACGAAACACACGTAGAGAAAACACACACACAGACGAAACACAAACAAAGACAACACACACACAAAAAGATGGCACACACACACAGATGACAAACACACACAGAGACGAAACACACACAGAGAACACACACACACACACACACACAAAGACGATACAAACAAAAAGACGACACTCACACTGAGACGATACACATATAGAGACGACACACATATAGAGACAAAAAAGACACAGAGACAATACACACCCAGAGAAGACACACACACAGAGAAGACACACACACAAAGACGACTCACACACACAGAAACGACACACACACAAAGACGAGACACACACAGAGACAAAACCCACACAATCATGACACATACACAGAGACAACACACGTACAGAGACGACACAAAATAGAGACGACACTCACAAAGAGACGACACACGCATAGAGACGACACACGCACCGAGACACACACTCATTGAGAAGCACACACGAAAAACACACAAAAATGACACACACACAGACAACACACACACAGAGACGACATACAAACAGAGACGATAAATATACAGAGCTGCCACACAAACAGAGACGACGCACACAGAGAGACGACAAAATCACAGAAACGAAAAACACACAATCACAGAGACGACTAACACACAGAGATGACACACACACAGAGACGACACAAACATAGAGACGACACACGCACAGAAAGAACACACACACACAGAGACAACCTTCACACAGAGATGACATAAAAACAGAGACAAAACACAAATAGAGACGACACACATACAGAGACAACACAATCACAGGGACGACATAGACACCGAGACGAAAGACACACACAGACGACTTACACATAGAGATGACACACGCAAATAGACGACACGCACACGAAGAAAACACAAACACAGAGACGACACAAACGCAGAGACGATAAACACACACAGACGACACACATATAGAGACGACACACAGACAAAACACACACACAGGGACGACAAACACAAAAAGATGAAACAAAAAAAGAGACGACACACACAAATACAACAAACACACAGAGACGACACACGCACAGAGACGACACACACACAGAGACGACACACACATAGAGACGACACACGCACAGAGACGACAAACACAAAGAGACGACAGAAACACAGAGACGACACACACAGAGAGACGACACACGCACATAGACGACACAAACACAGAGACGACACAAACGCAGAGACGATAAACACACACAGATAAAACAAACAAAGAAACGCCACACACACAGAGACAACAAACACACAGAGACGACAAACGCACAGAGACGACACACACACAGAGACGACACACACTTAGAGATGACAAACACAAAGAGACGACACAAACACAGAGACGACACACACACAGAGACGACACACAAAAAGAGATGACACACATAGAGACGACATACACGCAGAGACGACACAAACACAGAGACGACAAACACACAGTGACGACAAACACACAGAGAAGACAAACACAAAGAGACGACACAAACAGAGATGAAACACACACAAAAAGACGATACACACAGAGAGACGACACACGCACAGAGACAACACAGACAGATACGACACACAGACACAGTGACGACACACACAGAGACGACAAACGCATAGAGACGACACACACACAGAGACGAAACACACAATTTGTCCAAATTCTGCCCTTTGTGGGCTTGTGATAGCGATTTTTTTGAACTAAATATCTTATCTTATGTAAAATATCTACACAAAGAGACGACTAGCAAACAGAGACGACACACAAACAGAGACGAAACACGCGCAGAGACGACACACACACAGAGATGACACACGCACAGAAACGACACACACACAGAGACGACACACACACATAAACGACATACAGAGACGACACACATACAGAGACGACACATATATAGAAACGAAATATACACAGACGACACACAAAAAGACGACACACACAGAGACGATACACACGCAGAGACGACACACACACAGAGACGACAAAAGCACAGAGACAAAACAAATACAGATAAGACAAAAACACAGAGACGACACACACACAGAGACAACACACACATAGAGAAGACACACGCAGAGAGACGACTCACACACAGAGACGACACACACAAAGAGAAGACACAAACAAAGAGATGAAACACACATAGACACGATAAACACAAAGAGAAGACACACATAGAGACGACACACACACAGAGACGACTAACACACAGATACGACACAAAAACAGAGACGACTCATGTACAGAAATGACTAACACACAGAGAAGACACACAGAGACGACAAACGCACAGAAACAACACACACACAGCGACAACACACACACAGAGACGACTAACACATAGAGACGACACACACAGAGAGACGACACACACATAGAGACGACATACACTCACACAGACGACACACAAAGAGAGACGACACAGACACAGAGACGACAAGCACTCAGAGACGACACACACACAGAGACGACAAACACACAGAGACGAAAAACACAGAGACGACACTTACTTACTTTTTCACTTTCGGCGGTAACCTGACGATGAACTGTCCTGCCCGGCACCAAAGGATCTTGGGACGACTTCAGATGAACACTTGGAGCTGTCGGCTGCAGCTTTCCCGACAATCTTCAGCCAGTTTTTATCCCATCTCTGACCGTGTCTCCTGAATCCTCCCCACGGTTCCAAGTCCTCCTGGAATTTTTGCCATAGGTTCTTCTTTTGTCCTCCTGGTTTACGTTTCCAGGAGGGGGCTGGTTCGCAAACATGGACGTCTCAACATATCGTGCCTTCGAGACGGCGCAATGTGTCGCCGAGGAGCTTCAGGTGACGTCATTTAATGATAAGCGATAGCTCTTCTGATTGGCCACAGTAACTTCTTACTTCACTATTGGAAATCCTGTCCAATCTCTTAATGCAGATGAAACACACACACAAAGACAATACACAGATAGAGAAGACACACGCAGAAAGACGACAAACACACAGAAACGAAACACGTACAGAGACAACAAAAACACAGAGACAACACACACAGAGACGACATACAAACAGAGACAACACATATACATAGACGCCACACAAACAGAGACGACGCACACACACAGACAAAACAATCACAGAGACGACACACACACAATCATAGAGACGACTAACACACAGAAACGACAAACACACAGAGACGACACAAACATAGAGACGACACATGCACAGAAACTACATACACACATAGACGACACAAATTCCCTGTTCGACACGCACTAAAACTCACAAAAACGCACAAAAACCCTTAACTAAAACTCTAAGCTAAAACTCAAAACTCTAAAACTAAAACTCTTAACTACTATCACTCTAGCTAAAACTGTAAGCTAATACCAAACTAAAACTCTAAACTAAAACTCTAAGCTTAAACTCAAAACTCTAAAACTAAAACTCTTAACTACTATCACTCTAACTAAAACTGTAAGCTAATACCAAACTAAAACTCTAAACTAAAACTAAGATAAGAAGACTCTAAGCTAAAACTCAAAACTCTAAAACTAAAACTCTTAACTACTATTACTCTAACTAAAACTCCAAGCTAATACCAAACTAAAACTCTTAACTAAAACTCTAAGCTAAGACTCTAAGCTAAAACTCTAAAACTAAAATTCTTAAGTACTATCACTCTAACTAAAACTGTAAGCTAATACCAAACTAAAACTCTAAACTAAAACTCTAAGCTAAAACATAAAACTCTAAAACTAAAACTCATAACTACTATCACTCTAACTAAAACTGTAAGCTAATTCCCAGCTAAAATCTAAACTAAAACTCTAAGCTAAAACTGAAAACTCTAAAACTAAAGCTCTTAACTACTATCACTCTAACTAAAACTGTAAGCTAATACTAAACTAAAACTCTAAACTAAAACTCTAAGCTAAGACTCTAAGCTAAAACTCAAAACGCTAAAACTCTTAACTATAACTAAGCTGTAACTCCAAACTAAAAAAGATTAAAAAGAATACTATGCTAAAAAAATGGTGGGGGGGGGTGTTCTGAAAAATATAACAAAGCCTTTGAAACGTATTGCTTGGTCTTGGGGCATGCAAAAAGTTGTAAATTTATTGTTGGGAGTGAAAAAGATGAGTACTTCATTTTATAAAGTAAGTTTAGGAGGAATATTAAGAAGAGAACTTGATCTGAAATGATATGTTCGGGGGGAGCCATAAAGTTGGGTGGAGAGGGGGCCTTCTTTGTCTCAAGCACGCAAAAAAATTTGGGAGGGGGGTTCCTTGGGGGGCCGAGGAGAAGGGGGACCTTTGGGGGGGGGGGCGGGGGCCCGAAGGGAGGGTGTCCCTTGGCGGTTGGGGTAGGGGACCTTAAAACACTGTTCAAATGGAGCTTGTGTTTTATAACGACCACAGAGTTTTACCCAAATCATCCTCTAAGATGTCTCAAACTGTTTCGTCTAAAAAATTCTTAAAATGCCGATTATTTTGTTTCGCCCAAATAATCCCCTAAAAGTAATTCCTGCCTGTTCCTTTTGTTTTGGCATCCTTGCGCTGTCACATTTGAAATTCCCATGAAAAAAATCCCGCGTTAATATCTTCATCCCTAAGGTGTTCTTAGTTACTCTATTAAGGCTTCGATAGAATATTAGTTTATTGCTAAGCCTAGAGACCTGAGAAGTCATAATTAAAAATACAATATTAATCTATCTCTCAGACCTAAAGATCAGAGAAGCCATGTTTAAAAATAGAATATTAATTTATCTCTCAGACCTTAAGATCAGACAAGCCATATTTAAAAATGAAATCCCTTCATGATAGAATTCTCCGCCTATTATGCAAATAAATTTTGCATAACACACATATTTTCTCCCTTTACCACTGTACCATGTAAAAAGATTTTATCATGATTTTTTTAGTTTAATTTTCTGTTCTTTCGTGGGTGGGGTGTATTTTTTTCAGTGGATGGGATACAAAAAAGCTGTTAAAAAACCATCAAAATTTGTTTATGTACATGTTGTTACGTTTTTACAAGCCGGATATACGCCTCTTAAGATTTTTCTTTTTTGCATGTGTCAATCCTCTCCAAAGCAAGTACTAAAAGTGGCATTTTCAAACAGATGAAAGTAAGGATTCTATTTATATGTCAATAGTCAAATAAAGGGATAAATATAACAGAATAACCTGAATGATCTATCTGAAAATATATTTTTATAAGTAAGTCAATTAACTAATTACCTAATTATGGTATCCCAGCCTAGGTAAATTTGGTATAGGAAAAAAAACAGTAATGGATACAGACTTTTGTAATTTTGTAGGAATAACAATCTAGTTATAACCAATACGCTGTTTGGTCATAAAATTGCTCAAAAGTTAACATGGCATTCACATGACGGTAAGACAGCAAACCTTATTGATTTTTTTAAAAGTAAACTGAAGACTGGCAGGATCAATACAAAATACTAGGGTATATAGGAGTGCTGTTATTGATGATAAAAGTAAAGATCACCATCTAGTAGTGTCAAGAATTAATTTAAAGCTGAAATATCGGCAGGGTAACTACCTCTCGAGAAGTTATGATGATGGTAGACTCCAGGATGAGAATTTAAGAGAAACTTTCCAGGAACAGTTGAATATTTAACTTGAGAGTTTAAAATTTGATAATGTGGAAGATGGTTGGAATAATTTTAGAAAAATAATTTGTGAAGTTGCTGAAGGTGTAATAGGGAAGAAAGCTAGAACTGCAGCTAAGAATATTAGTGAAAAATCTTTATGTTTAGTAGAAAGGAGAAAGGACTTGTACAAGAATTATCTGAGTGATAGATCATATGGAAAAAAGAAATGTAAAAAAAGTGCAGAAAGCATTAAAATATGAACTAAGGAGGTGTGAAGTGGAGGCCAGGGATAAAATTGCCGAGGATCTTAAAGATGCAGCTAGACGACATAATAGTAAAATATTGTACTGGCACGTTAACATGTTGAGAGGGAGTAGTCAATCCGGACTTGGCCCAGTTAAAGATAGGAATCGGGTCGCAATTAGCGATAAGGGAAAAACTAAAGAGAGATGGGCCGAACATTTTGAGAATTTGCTTAACCGAGATGGAGTTGCAGGAAAAAATATATAGGAAAATGAAAAAGTTTATGATACCTTGGATGTGAAGAAAGATTTATTTTGTGAAGAGGAATTATCAACAGTACTAAAAGGATTAAAGAACAATAAGGCTCCAGGTGCTGATAGGGTGGTAAATGACTTTCTTAAATATGGTGGCTCTGAGGTTAGAAATAAGTTACTGACGACTATGGATATAATTTTTGACAAAGGGGAAGTACCTAACGATTTAAGGAAAACCTTAATTAAGTCACTTTATAAGAAAGGAGATAAAAATAAGTGTGATAATTATCGAGGCATTAGTCTGGTCTCTGTTGGTAGTAAATTACTTAGTAATATGATACTTTTTAGACTGAGAGATGCAGTAGACAAAGTTTTAAGAGAAGAGCCGTGCGGTTTTAGAAAAGGTAAAGGATGTGTCGACCAAATTTTCACTCTTAGGCTAATAATTGAGAAGTGCCTGAGTTTTCAAACACCTTTGGTCCTCAGTTATATAGATTATGAACAAGCGTTTGATTCTGTTGATAGAAGAGCTTTAGTAAAGGTTTTATCCTTGCGTGGTATACCAGAAAAATACATTAAAGTTATTAGTGCTTTGTACGAGAATAACACTGCTGCGGTTAAGGTAGGAAATGAGGTTAGCAGCTGGTTTTGTATTAAATCAGGAGTTAAGCAGGGTTGTGGTCTTTCTCCTTTTGTATGGATTATTTTGATGGACTTTGTTTTAAGGAGCACAGGAAAGGCAATGGTAGGACCACGGAATCAAATGGAGAGGAAAAAGTCTCCTGGACTTGGATTATGCTGATGATTTAAGCGTCCTAGATGAAAGTGTTAGCAAAATGAATGGAGTTTTAGAGGTTTTGCGAGTTCAGGGTGCTAGAAGTGGTTTGAAAATTAATGTTAGGAAGACTAAGTCACTATGGCTGGGAATAAGTGAAGATGTAAAGGTGACTTTGGGTAATGAAAAGATTGATCAGGGCAGCTTCACTTACCTTGGTAGCATTATTATTAAAGATGGTGGGAGCAGTGAAGATGTTAAATATAGAATAGCCAAGGCTCAGGGTGTTTTTTCACAGTTAAAAAAAAGTTTAGAAAAACAGGAAGATAAGTCTGCAAACCAAGATTAGAATATTAGAAGCTATACGAATGACAGTGGTCAAATATGGCTCTGAAGCATGGACGCTCCGAAAAGCGGATGAAGATTTGCTAGATGTTTTACAGAGAAATTGCTTAAGGATCGTTCTAGGTACCCGGCTGACTGACCGTATTTCAAACAATAGGCTCTTCGAAAAATGTGGTTCAATACCACTCTCTAGGGCTATAATGAAAGAAAGGTTGAGGTGGCTAGGGCACGTTGTGCGAATGAAGGATGATAGATTGCCGAAAATTTTTCTTTTCGGCCAACTCTTGGCTGAAATTCTTGGTCAACCTTTTTAAGACCATAGGCGGGTGGGTGTGCTTTGTTTGCCTCTTTTTTAAATTCTTGATCAGCATGCCTAAGACTCTAGGCAGGCATGCCTTTTCAAAAACTAACCTGACAAGTATGTGTCCAATAAGAGAGTCATTCATACTCCTGCAATTTACCCGTGCCACAGCCATTTAAACATTTGCCTCTCAATTACTTGGACTATCTGTTTTGGCTTTTCTCTGTCTACAATTACCCAGCCCAGTCTTGATGCAACATATGCAACCTATTGCCCAAAATACTTGATGACTTCAATTCAATATATATATATATATATATATATATATATATATATATATATATATATATATATATATATATATATATATATATATATATATATATATATATATATATATATATATATATATATATATATATATATATATATATATATATATATATATATATATATATATATATATATATATATATATATATATATATATATATATATATATATATATATATATATATATATATATATATATATATATATATATATATATATATATATATATATATATATAGAGAGATATATAGATATATATATATATATATATATATATATATATATATATATATATATATATATATATATATATATATATATATATATATATATATATATATATATATATATATATATATATATATATAGCTCTGCCATTCAGAAAAACTTAAAAACTGCATATGAAGGAAAACTTAAAAAAATTTTGCCCAAAATGTCATATACGAGATTTGTAGATGGGGTGCTGTTCCTTCTCTGCCACTTTCTTTAGAAAATTATTTTCGGGGATATCATTTTAACTTTTTGAGGTATTATTTAGGAAACAATCTTTTCGGGATACACTTTTTGAGGACATATTTTTAACTAAATAAAGGGTAATTTTTAGCTGTACTATTCCATGCGGCTGAAAAATCTGCACTTGGAGGGAATATTAAATAAATTATACCAGAAATGTCACATACGATGTTTGCACGCGAGAGCCACAACATAGTGGTGCCATTCTTTGTCTGCTGTCTCCCATTACAAAAAAATGAGTGGATATCTTTTAGAAAAAACTTTTTTTGAATATCGTTTTGGGGATATCTTTTCCATTAGATAAAGGGAATTTCTAATACGTGCATTCAAAATTCACCATTTACACGTCCCATTTAAACATTTTTGCCTCACAATTACTTGGACTATCTGTCTTGGCTTTTTTCCTATGATTAGCCATGTCTTGATGCCATGTCTAGGTGCAATCATTTATTTATAAACTAGTTATTCTTAGCTTATAACAGTCATCTCGAAGAATTACGATGCTTTGAAAACACTCGATAGTTTGATTTGGTGTTGAAAAGCGGCTCTATTTGCATTTCAACCTCTATCTTTTACCACAGAATGCAACACTATTGTTAAACGGTCTAGAGTGTAAATTGAAACTATTTCTTGGCAGTTGCCTTGTTTCTTGACAAACTTAGATATACGATGAGAGAGGTTCCAACTTCAAAACAAACATAGGCAGCTTGTTTAAAAGACGTGCTTAACGACGAATGTCACGTAACCCATTAAAAATTCTTTCAACGACCTCGACCCTCTGATTCTCTCACAACTTCTAGAAAATTTATTTGTAAAATTACTTAGGGTATTATACCGGAAATTCAAAGCTTATTTCACTTAACTTCAGGATATCTTTATCATTACACCTCCCATGAAGCGTCAATTTCCCTTAAGTCTTTCCTTGCGACATCTGCCCGTCCCATTCAAGGACGACCTGATTTTCGCTTGGCCCTAAAACAAGGACAAATGATTTTCGTTTGACCTGTCGGCAGACAAGGACAATCTTCGACAATCGTTCATCCTTCGTTCGCAGAAAGTGTCCAAGCTATCTCGATCACTATCTCGTTATAGCCGTAGAAAGTGCGATTGAACCATAATTTTCGCACAGCTTTCTAATCGAGACACGGTCATTCAGTCGGGTACCCTTAACAACCTGTATGCAATATCCCTGGAAAAAATTTAGCAAATCCCCCTCTGTTTTTCGGAGTGCCCATGCACTCCGAAAAACGAAGGATTAGGTAAGAAATCAAACTTTAGCGTAAGGAGTGAGTTGTTGAGGAGGAGGCAACCCCCTTTATATAGGTAATAATTTCCGTTCATTTAAATTTTAATGTTGCTCCCTGCTTTCAGTTTAAAAAACTTGTTTTTTTTTATTTAATTTCTGACAGGAAATTCACTGAACCTCCACGGAGAAATGCCCTCCAGGATTCTTCACGGAAAAATACCTTCCCCACGGATACATCCTCTAGACAATTCAATCCCGGTCAAAATTTACCCAGGACAATTACCATTAACAACTCCACGCGTAAAATTGAGACAGAAAAGAGAAGGCAGGTGATTTAACATAAATTTTGTATAGGAATTCTCTCAAAGTCCCCCAGTACATAATTTCCTTTGACAAGTTCAACCCCTAGAAACCTCCATACCTATGCAAATTTCTCCCGTGAAAAAACTCCCAGCAGAAAATTCGTTCCCCCACCCTAAAATGTTTGCATTCTTCTCAATAACAAATACAATACGTAAACAAATAGCAATTTTAATAACTTAAAGACGCTTTCCCTTTGGCTGAGGTGAGTCATGTTATATGCAAAGGCATAGTTATTTGGCCTTTAACTATGATGAACAAAATGACTATCTCAAAATCATAATCGAACGCTCTGGGGAAAAAGGGAGGGGGGGGGAGGAGGGGGCCTAGTTGCCCTCCAATCTTTTTGGTTACTTTAAAAGGGCAGTAAAACTTTTAATTTCCATTCGAATGAGCCCTCTCACGGTATTCTAGGACCACTGGGTTTATACGATAGCCCCTGGAAAAAAACAACAAATAAACAAATATCCGTGATCTTTCTTCTGGCAAAAAATGTAGAATTCCACATTTTCACAGATAGAAGCTTGAAATCTCTACAATGAGGTTTTTTGTTACGCTAAATCTGATAGTGTGACTTTCATTAAGATTCTATGGCTTTTAGGGTGTGTTTCCCCCTTTTTTTGAAAATAAGTTAAATTTTCTCAGGCTCGTAATCTTTGATGAGTAAAACTAAACTTAATGAAACTTGTATATTTGAAATCATCATAAAAATCTAGTAGTTTGCTATATCTATTGGCATAAAAATACAATTTTCTAAGTTTCGGTTACTATTGAGCCGGTCGCTCCTTACTTACAGTTCGTTACCGCTAACTGTTTGATTTTCATTTATAATATACGCTGAAACTTTATTTATTTGCTTAAATATGGCTTATTAAAGCTTTGAAAAGATTTTGAAAACTTTTTCGCATCATTTGATTGTGAAAGCAATCTTTCAAAAATTTAGAGTGGACTTATTATGTTCTAATTGAACAGCATAGAGATATTTGCCCCATATGATGCAAAACGTTTCCATAAATTTGGTGTTCAAATCTGGGAAATACTTAGTATTTTAACCCCCCCCGCCTTTAATATTTTCAATGTATATGGGCATCAATTGTTACAAAGAGCGCTAAAATTACACGTTATCTATTAAAATTTTACTTCAGGAGACAGAAGGAAAGAGTGACCGATAGTGAATGTTCTATTTTTAATTGTCAAAAAATAATTGCACAATCTTTGAAGATTGAACTTTCTAATGAATTTTGAAGAAAAAATGAGACCCTGATTGCGTGTTTTAATAGTTTAAAATGCGCAAGCCATGGAATTAATTAAAATAAATTAAAGTTCAAACTGAGCAACCATCATTAAAAGACAAAACAAAAAACAGTGATCAAAGATATGAGACTGAATGCCAATGAATTTCAGCCAGAAAAAACATGTCTCAAATATATCTACTGTATTAATAACAAAACATCAGCACAAAAAAATGATTTTTCTTTTCTAGTTCAACGAACTGACAATTTACACAAACAAAAAACAAATTAAGAATCCTAGAATTCCTTGTATAGAAAAACTCTATTTACAGATGGAGTTCTATATGGAATTCCAACTTCATCAAGTTCATTCTTTTACCTGCAAAATTTAAAATCTATTTTTTGTTCAATTTTAGTTGTTAGATTTTTTAAAGAAAAAAAAAATAATAGCGTTATCAGTTTGGTTTTACATTGAGATCAAATTTTTAACCAGAATTTTCTTTCACGAAAGTTTTTTTTTAATGCATTTCTTTTAATGAAAGAGTTTTGGAAACTAGAAAAGAGGAATCCAAATATTTATTTTACGATTAGTTTGCATAGTAGAAGAATTTGCTTTACATAATTAATTTGTTACTAAAAAAAACTTAAAAACTTAAAAAAAACTTTTCGCATGCTGACCAATGATCTGCGTTGCGCATGTACCGATCTCCTAATTCAATGCCTTCGACCAGGAGTTCAATACTCGGTTGGGGGCAAATTATCCGACACTGCCCGTTCCCCCCCCCCCCAGATTTCTCCAGGTACCCATTCAGAGCTGGGTCGACTTTAACTAAGCTTACAGAGTCACACCATTGACCCCCCCCCTTCCACACCAAATAACCAGCGACACCAGGACTTAAACCCCTGACCTCAGGGTTTTAAGTCTGGAGTGCTAAGTTAATACAAGGGTCATATAAATAATTTCAGATCTGTATATTGGAAGTTTGTCAAAAAGCGGAAAGTTACTCAGATTTGACTAGCAAAGGTCCTATTTTGCAGACTAAGTAAACTGCACTTTAATTTGGTCGCTGTCTACTGATAAAAGTTTTGATGCCAAAGCCCACTGAATATTGTGAAAAGGAACTTAATAGAAGATTAGAAAATTTTCTATTTTAAACTAACTTAGTATTCTTTAAGGCACCAATACTCGTGGTTTTAAAAATTTAAACACCTACAACAAGCATTGTAGTATATTCCATATCCTTCCCCACCATTCTTGGAGCTCTAGCTCTCAGTTTTCTTTCTTGAATGTGGAAATGGAGAAAAAAGGAATAAGAATAAGATTTTTAACACGTATACCACAGAGCTTAAAATAATAGAAGAAAAATTCCCAAGTGAAACTAAAATCTTCACTAACAAGTTCTTCTAGCTTTCATTGAGAAACTCACGATAAAGAAGTAGAGATGTACTTATGGCATTGCATAGATTATGTTCCTTGCCGTGCTATTTGCATAGATTATGCTCCTTGCCATTTTATTTGCAAAGACCTATAAACCCTTTTCAAGGAGCACGAGTACATGCATTACCACAGGCTATTAATAGGATTGGTATATGCCTTAACAGACGGGTTTCTGTGCCAATACCTATTTTTTGTACAATTAAGTCAAGACTAGCTTGTTTAGAATGCGTCGCTGCTAATAAAAGAATAGGATGCTACACTCAGAATTGATTGATTGTTATATGGTGTTAAACCATTTAACAAAAAAAAACTATATTTGCGAAAAAGGTATAGCATTTGCGAATTGGACTGTATGACCGATCTTAATTGGATAATAGGAAAAAAACAGAGATAGATAAAATTTGCAAATTAGATTGTACGAATGTTGTAAAAAAAGGGTTAAACAAATCGGCAGTTAAGGTAAGACAAGAAGGCTTGTTAACTCAGGTAATTTATCATAAATTTGGAAAAAAATCCTTCTATGAAAATAGTTTACGATAACAAAATGGCACTGTGACTTGACCTAATTTTACTTCTCCGATGTGTTCTGAATAATACATAAGTAGCGTTTGAACAGTGTTGTCAATATAAAATATGGTCTAACGTTATAGTATACTAAAAAGGTGATACTAGGAGAGATGTAGATGGCAAGAAAAGAATTTTAATAAAGAAACTCAGAACAATCCATAGAAATCCTTACAAATAAAGTAGTGAGGTATATATAAGTATGAACCAACCATCAAGGATCATAAGCACCAATGACCCTAACCACCAGGGACCTCAACCCCCAAAGATCCCCAATCCCCAAAATCCAAGAGGGCCCCCTCCCTCCATCTTTTTGGCCCCTCCCCCCATTTTTTTTATTTTTTTTGAAGTTTTTTAATATTTTTTAATTATTTTTTTAACATGATATGTTTTTCAACTTTTTTATATCTCTTAGAATGACATGTAGCTTAAAACATAAAAAAACACATTTAATATTTTCCAAATTCAAAATGAGAATGATATAGAAATTTTAGTCGTGACTTTTACTAGTGACTTTTACTAGTTGCACTTTTTTATTAGGCTAATTTTTTTTGGACTTCAAAATTATTCAACTTTTTTTTTTTTACGTATCTTAAAATGACATGAAATATCGTTTCGGCTCTAACAATTGTACTCTATGCCTGCCCAGAGACACGATGCGGCTTTGCCACCCCCTCCCCCAATTTTTTTTGAATTTTTTTTTTTTTAACTTTTTTTTATTATTTTTTTTTACATGATATATTTTTTCAACTTTTTTTACATCTCTTAGAATGACATGTAACATACTTAAAACAAAAAAAATCACATTTAATATTTTCCAAATTGAAAATAAGAATGATATAGAAATGTGAGTCGTGACTTTTACTATTAGAAAGATATTGTTTGTAGTAGCACTTTTTTGTTATTGGTCTAAATTTTTTTTGACTTCGAAATTATTAAACATTTTTTTTGTATCTCAAAATGACATGAAATATGCCTATGGATCTAACAATTGTACTCTAAGCTTGCTCAGAGACACGATGCGGCATTCCCACTGGTACTTTATGTCTGGTTATCGACACTACCTAGTTTATTGGATCTATCAAATCAGTATTTTTTACACAGTGGAACAATAAACACAACTCATGTCTCTAAGAAGTGAAGATGAAGCATTTTACGAAAATACGTTCACAAAATAGTGTTATTGTAGCATTGAATAATCACAAGGAGAAGAATTTAAACTATGAAATAAGTACAAGTGGTAGCACTATCGGAAACGTTTGTGTGCATTGTCATGACAGTAAGGAATTAAATTTCTTTGGAGTAACAAAAAAATTCAAATCATATGATGGTGGATATGTGACATTGAGATCTCCGAAGATGATTGCGCTCAAAGAGAATGTCAACATAAAAATAATAGTTGATGAAGAGGGGCATCTTCATACTAGTGCTTGTGGTAACATGTTACCCAGTGTTTAACCATATCGTCACCTTTCAGGTATTAGCATTCAAATGAAAGCAAAAACGAAAAGAAAGGCCCACTCTTCTACTAATAACATAAACCATATCATGTCTACATGCCAGAAGTGTTACCTGTATAAAAATAGTGTAATAATAAACAGTGAAGTCGGCAGAAAAATAAAAAGGGTACTGATAGAAAATATAACTAAGGAATATAAAGATGAGTCGATGAAAAACAAAGTGCCAGCAAACGTTACTGCCATTGATGAAAGAGTCAGTGAACCAAATAATACCAAAGACGAAAAGCATACTGACCCTGTCGATGACACCAGTAAAAATTGTGTATGACTCAAAATGGAATATTGATTTTTCTACTGATTACGAACTAAGAGAAGACAATAGCTATAGTATCAAGAGAACATGGTGAACCATTTTATTGAACAGATTCAAAATGTCCAAAGTTTATCATTGATATTAATAATGTATAACAATGTATCTACCATATATTTATATTAATATCATGTATGTCATTATTTCATTAAAAATATGTTATTTATTACTTTGTTATATTCCCATTATTTCTAGGGTAAGCTAAGACAGACACTGAGAGAAGCACACACCTGACCAAACACACAAGCAAACAGAGTGAGAGACACATACAAATACATAGATTCAGACATACAAACCGACAAAGACAGGCACTGGGATAAGCAGACACCTGCCCAGACACACACAGACAAACAGAGTGAGAAACGCATACAAATATATAGATTCAGACATACAAACCGAGAAAGACATGCACTGGAATAAGCAAACAACTGCCCAGACACACACAAGAAAAAAGAGTGAGAGAGATAAAAACACATGAACATATATATATTCAGACATACAAACCGAATGACTGGCACTCTAGAGCTGATTCAGGCAACTTATTTCAAACAATATGACACACCATTAAGATAGGCAAACACACGCCCAGACAAATAAGCAAGGAGAGTGGGAGAGATAAAAACACATGCAAATATATTGATTCAAACATACAAACAGACAAAGACAGGCACTGGGATAGGCAAACATCCACCCAGACACATAAACAAAAGAGTGAGAGAGACAAAAAACACATGTAAATATGTAGATTCAAACATACAAAACATCAATCACAGGCATTGAAATAGGCAAACACCCGCACAGACACATAAGCAGAGGAAGTGAGAGGGACAGAAACACATACAAACATATAGATTCTGACATACAAACCGAAAAAAGACAGTCACTGAGATAAGCAAACACCCGCCCAGACACAGAGGCCCAGAGAGTGAGAGAGACAAAAACACATGCAAATATATAGATTCAGACATACAAACCAACAATTACAGGCATTGAGATATTCAAACACCCGCCCAGACACATAAGCAAAGAGAGTGAGAGTGACAAAAACACATATAAATATATAGATTCTGACATACAAACCGACAAAGACAGACACTGGGAGAAGCAAACATCCTCCCAGACACATAGGCAAGGAGAGTGGGAGAGACAAAAACACATGCAAATATATTGATTCAGACATAAAAACTGACAGATAAGCAAACACCCGCCCAGACACATATGCCCAGAGAGTGAGAGAGACAAAAACACATGTAAATATATAGATTCAGACATACAAAGCAGCAATCACAGGCATTGAGATAGGCCAACACCACCCAGACACATAAGCAGAGGGAGTGAGAGAGACAAAAACAAATAAATATATGGATTCTGACCTGCAAACTAACAATAAAAGGCATTGAGATAGGCAAACACTTGCCCCGACACATAAGCAGAGGAAGTGAGAGAGAAAAATGCATATAAATATATAGATTCTGACATACAAACCAACAAACACAGGCACTGAGATAAGCAAACTTCCACTCGGGGCGGAAGTTTGCTTCTCCCAATGCCTGTCTTTGTAGGTTTGTATGTTAAAATCTATGTATTTATGTGTTTTTGACTCTTTCACTCTCTTTGCTTATGTGTCTGGGCGGGGTGTTTGTCTATCTCAATGCCTGTCATTGTTTCTTTGTATGTCTGAATCTATATATTTGCATGTGTTTTTGTCTCTCTCACTCTCTGGGTCTATGTGTTTGGGCGGGCGTTTGCTTATCTCAGTGCCTGTCTTCGTCGGTTTGTATGTCGAAATCCATATATTTATATGTATTTTTCTCTCTCTCACTTCCTATGCTTTTGTGTCGGGGAGGGTCTTTGCCTATATAAATACCTGTCATTGTTGGTTTGTATGTCAGAATCCATATGTTTATATGTATTTTTCTCTCTCTCACTTCCTCTGCTTATGCGTTGGGGCGGGTGTTTGCCTATCTCAATGTCTGTCATTGTTGCTATGTATGTCTGAATCTACATATATTTGCATTTGTTTTTGTCTTTCTCACTCTCTGGGCCTATGTGTCTGGGCGGGTGTTTGCTTATCTCAGTGCCTATCTTTGTCGGTTTCTACGTCAGAATCTATGTATTTATATGTATTTTTCTCTCTCACTTCCTCTGCTTTTGTGTCTGGGTGGGGTGTTTACCTATCTTAATGCCTTTCATTGTTGCTTTGTATGTCTGAATATATATTTGCATATGTTTTTGTCTCTCTCACTCTCTGGGCCTATGTGTCTGGGCAGATATTTGCTTATCTCAATGCCTGTGTTTGTCAGTTTGTATGTCAGAATCCATGTATTTATACGTATTTTTTTCGCTCACTTCCTCTGCTTATGTGTCTGGGTAGGTTTTTGCCTATCTTAATGCCTGTCATTGTTGCTTTGTATGTCTGAATCTGAATATTTGAATGTGTTTTTGTCTTTCACACTCTCTTGGCCTATGTGTCTGGGCGGGTGCATGCTTATCTCAGTGCCTGCCTTTGCCGGTTTGTATGTCAGAATCCATATATTTATATGCATTTTTCTCTCTCACTTCCTCTGTTTATGTTTCGGGGGGGGGGGGTGTTTGCCTATCTCAATGCCTGTCATTATTGGTTTGCATGTCAGAATCCATATATTTATGTGTGTTTTGTCTCTCTCACTTCCTCTGCTTATGTGTCTGGGTCGGTGTTTGTCTGTTTTAATGCCTGTCATTGTTGGTTTGCGATGTATTCAGATAATAAGGCATATTTTGTTGTTTTGACCCTTTTTATTAAAATTTGGAATACTACTTTGGCACTAAGCCTGGTTTACTGGGGTGTCCTCGTCATTGTATGTGGACTAAAATTATAGTGAACTAAGCTTGCTATTAGTCTTAGGATCATCCTATCTTCCAAGATTTTTCTTGGAGATTTCAGAAGAAAATGTAGCGTGGGACAGTCAAGATTTTCCACTGATCTGATGAGAACCCATTCTTTCAGGAAATCATTAATATTATCCATACTGTGGATTTTCTTGAGTTTCCAGGAGGTTATAATTTCTAGTTTACAACTACTTAACTGTGGCTGGTTTGGGAATCTTATCATAGTTGCTGCTTCTTTGGATTTATTCTACTAGATTTTAGGTTAATATTAGCAACTTACCGTATAGTTGCTTGTTTTGACATTTCACTTAACCAGTAACCGACGATTACTAACATACTGTATCTGCAAATGTGTTATTATATAGCATTTATCACTGATTACACAGTAAATGATTACGTAATAGCAATATATTTTCAAAATAATTATGTTAAGTTATAGTAGTTTAAGGTATAACACTTCACTGTCAGAGACACTAGGAAAATGTTATACACTGGGGCAAATACAATGCAACATGGGTTTAACAATTTTCTGATAATAATTTTCAAGAATTATCAATAATTAGATAACTTACATTAGACTGTGCTCAAACTCTATCCGAAGACTCCTCTAGACTGGCGCAAAATTACTAAGTTCTAACTAACTAGACACTCCAATTTCGCCAGAGGTTACATTCAGGCGTTGCTAAAAAGTGTGTTATATTGGTCCTATTGGTTCATAGTATGTCCCATATTTCTATTGGACAGGGACGCACCACTTGGCTACTTCAATTTTGATACGATTTATAGCTCTAAGACTTCACTTAGGAATTTTTCTCGACAAAATAAAGTTTTACTTTTGTAATTTTATTGCTAACGACGTGTCAATTAGTTTCCAGATGGATTATAATTTATCACTGTGAAACTTGTTAAAGGACAATACAACTTAGTTGCATTGGGTTACATAATCCTAAACTTAGTTTCAGAACAATGCAACTAGATTACACGAAAATACTTTTTATCTTTAGTAACTATTTTTTTTTGTATGATAAATTCTACCTTCTCTTGACAGTTTGGGAATTCAAGCTCTTAACATTTAAACTACATTGTTGGTTGCCTGTCATGTAACCTTCGGTCACACTGATATTTATTGTAAATTTTGGCGACACAGAGGCGGACTTATTTATTGCTATTACACTTTCTGTGGGAAAGATTCTTACAAAGTTTGTCCTATTAAGATACATTTGTTTTGCTACTTTTTAAATTGGACGCTTAAGCCTCACTCGATCTGTGGGTTACTTGAATTTTTAGGTTCATATTTCAGTTGATTTTATTTTACTTGAGTAACTTTACTTGGAAAACTTTAAGATTTTTCATTTTGATCCCGTTATAATTCTTAGGAAGTATTCTAGTATAAGATGTAGAATCATTTTTTCGTCAAGAACCCCAATTTTTTTGTTAATTACAAAATTACGTAGATTAGAACCTTACAAAAATTGAAACTAATTTTTAAATTTTGTATCAATAAATAGAATAAAGAACGAATATTCTGTCTATTGTCTACTAATAACCATATATGACATAATAAATGACATAGCATAATATCTAACACCAAATGTGCAATAATAACCTCATATGACGTAATGAGTAAGGTGACATCAAAATTAAAAAATCAATTTTTAATTTATTTTAGTCTTTAGTTCAGAATCTCTAAAAATATAAACTGCAAAAATATTTATGGTATATAAGTAATAACTGTAATATTTTCATTAAAACTAGAAAAATACCTGAAAAGTTAAAAACTAGGCTTATTTTTGTTAGGTTTTTGTTAGTTGTCTGGGTTGTTAGTTGTCTAAGAACCTAATAAGGGATGACCACGCCCCTTAGTGAAAACCAAAGAAATTTATAGCTCCTATAAATAGAATCAGATCAAAACAAAAAAGTACACTATTAGAACCACCTTGTCCGAAAACTATATAGGATACATACCATCCCTTGCATTGAACAACAAGAGAAATACATTGGCTTGAAAATCAAGAAAAGTGGCTGAAACCACAATATTCAACACAAAATTAACTTGTTAAGTAAAACTAGAATTATTCCTGAAAACTTTAAAATAATTTTATTTAACTGCAAACTGCAGAAATATTTATGCTGTCTCAGCAATAATTTTCATTTCATAATTCAAACCAGAAGAATACCTGAAAATTTTATGATTAGTTTGGTTTTTCTTTCGCTTAAAGTGACTCGTTACGCCATTTTATCGGGTGATAACAAATTTGAAATTTGGTTTTGATTGGTGAAAATACTACAAGAAAATATTCATATTGAATCAAATCGATTTTTATTTAATTTTAGTTTTAGTTCAGAATCGCTAAAGTTATAAACTGCTAAAATATTTATAAAATCCGAAATAAATTTTAATCTTTTAATTTAAACTAGGAAAAAACTTGAACATTTTTGAACTAGTTTTAGTTTGTGCTAGGCTTTTGTTAGTTGATACGAAGACTAAACATCCTTTAACCAAGGTGAGTGTTCAGTTTAAAATGACAGTATCAAACGCTATACGAAAATTCTTCAATTTAGGTTTCCAAAAATTAAAAACAAATTCTACTTCAGAAATGCGTCGCACTGCAGAATTGGTACAAATTTCTACCAATTTTGATAGGAAAGAAAAGTTCTGTGATTACTATTCAATGTGATGATGGAGACGTTAAAGTCAAGAAATCTCTTTTAACAGCTGTTAGTGATGTCTTAAAGGTCATGCTAGAAGCGGACATGCTTGAAAAACGAACCAATCTTGTTCTAGCCCATGATTTGAATTTTGAAACTATGAAAAGTATTATAGACTAGGCTACTATAAAGAAGGTTTTGAAACGGGTATCTGGAGCAGCGTTCCTGGTTTCACATTAACAAACAGAGATGCAATTACATACATTGGAGAAAAGTAGAAATTTTTGGCTCTTAAAGAGGAAATTTCTAAATATTTGCTCCAAAGTTATTTTTTCAAGCAGGATTTAACTATTCTTGAAAGCTTTTTTTTCAATTATGGAAAACAAAATGAATAAAAAATTGTTATAGAATTGTTGGCTCTTATGATTGCGGGAGGGAAAGAAGCTCCCCAATTTGTGTACAATTTTAATGTTCATGATTTTGTACAATTAGCTAGATATTGTTGTGATTTGTTGAAAAACAAACATTTTGATAGATATCATAGTTTTATAGAGACATTTCATAGTTGGCTATCTAAAGACTATGGAGAAAGATCAGTTAAGGTTTTGGAAATTGTAAGAATGATAGATACGCGATCGTTTGATAGAATACATGTTGAAGCCGTTTGAGCCATTCTCAAATACGTTTCCTAGTACGAGTTCTGTTCCAAAGAAATCGCGACTTTTGAACTTCCACAGGTTACGTATATTCAATTTGCGATTTTTGGTGGCGTTATATTGATACTCATGTATCTCATTCATGCCGACATTTTCGGTCATTGTAAATGTTCAGATAATTATTTGACAGCTGTTTCATGCAGGTTTTTTGGTTCGTTTTCTATTGTTGGCCATTCTAAAAAATGGATCGAAAAATCATTTATATAATTGATCAAATTATTATATAAATTCAATATGGTGAAGCTACCTGGGACCGAAACACCGTTTATCTATAGCTCAAAATGATCTCAGAAGGCCAAGATGATGTGAACGACGAAGAGCGTGCTGGATGCCCGAGGAAAAACTGATGAAGCGAAGAAATAATACCGGAAAATCGTCAAATCACCATCAGAGAAGTTGTCGTTATTTAGACATGTCTATTCGTTCGTGCTATTCGATTGTTACTAAAATTCAGGCCTGAGACTGGTGACTGCGAAATTCGTACCAAAATTCCTCAATTTCGACCAAAAATAGCATCGCATCAACGTTGCTTAGGACCTGTTGGACTCTGTCCATGACGATCCAAATTTGCTCCACAGGGGCTTAGCCGGTGATGAAACATGGGTGTATGGTTAAGACGTGAACACCAAAGCTCAATCATGCTGGTGAAAGCTGCTGCACGAGCCAAGACCGAAAAAAGTGCACCAAGTTCACTTGAATGTGAAGGTTTTGCTAATAGTTTTTCGAATGCAGAAACATGGTGCACCATGAGTTCTTGCCTCAGGATAGAACTGTCAATAAGGAATATTACCTGCAAGTTATGCGTAAGTTGTGCAAAGCAATCCACGAAAAACGTCCATATTTATGTAAGAACGAAAATTGGCTTTTGCACCATGATAATGCCCATGCTCTCACATCGCTGCTTGTGCAGAAATTTTTGGCCAAAAACAACACACTAATAATACTGCAACCATCGTATTCCCCAGATCTAGTCCCCTTTGACTTTTTTGTTCCCCTTTTCTCTTTTAACATTTGAAGGGTATAACTAAACTTGACAAAACTTATAAATTTAAAATCAGCATAAGAATCCGATTCGTTTTATGCATCTATTGGTATAAAAATTGCGTTATTATAGTTTCGGTTACTATTGAGACGGATTGCTTTTACTATACAGTTCGTTTTCACGAACTGTTTTATTACAAACTGAAAAATCCTATGGCTTTTTCTTAATTGGAATAGTAAGAGATGAACAGGCTAAAACCTACGATTATGACATTATTGATCAATCTTTAACATGATTCCTTATGTAAAGAATTTCTTTGGAAATACAGGACAGCAATATAGAGATGCATACTTTTTGAGGTAAAGCCGACAAAATTTGGTTCCAGGATACAAATTTCAATGATTGTCTTTTAATATAAATTTTAATACTTCAGTTACTCTGGGCAACAGTTCATTCTTTAATGCAATACCAGTGCAACCCTGATACAACTTCAACCCTGATAACCCTTTATCTTAACCTTGAATTCAAACAGGAAAAACCCCCAGATTTTTTTCTTTATATTAGTAAGAGTCGAACCTTAAAAAATAAGGCAGCTTACTCAGTCCAATATTTGCAATGGTTTGTTCTTCTAATGATCGTTCTTTACTATATATCTTTAACATAAGATTCGGTATTCGGGTATTTTAATATACACTGTATGGTCTATTGGTTAGGATAGCTGGCTCTCACCTAGTTGGCCTGTGTTAGATTTCCGATATGGGAAATGTTTAACGATATTGATTTCTTAAGGAAAATTCATCATCTATATAATGATTGCTTATGACACTGCAGTTACTATTGACTAAAGTTTGTTCTTTAATGTTAGTTTAAAAAAATTAAGCGCAAATTCCACTAGATCTAGAGATTTAATTTAAAATGAGCCATTGAACAACTCTCTACGATGTTCCAGTGCCAAGCTGTCTGTGGTTTTGATCTGACCTTTTTTGTAGGAGTCATGGGTTCTTATATTTTCTTTTTTGCAACTGCAAGTTCAAATCCTGCCAGAGGGAATTTTTACACATTTATCTATTTAAAGTCTAAATAAAACTTATATTAATTAGTACTACAATAGATCCTCTTGAATGACATCGATCCTTTATATATTTTTCAAAAATCAAATATCTTTGAAAAGACTGCAGTATGAAAATACATCAAAGATGCAGTTTTTTCTGACAACATTGATTCTGTTTTAAATAAAATTTGTTTTAATTACAAAAAGTTTTTAACTCCATTAATTTCCTCCAAAATGAGCCATTGAGCAACTCTACGATGTACCAGTGCCAAGCTATCTGTGGAAAAGAAAGAAAGAAAAAAAATATATACCGTTTTAAATTTCTTAATATTGGACGTGATCGTCTCTTACTAGGTTACTAGCTACCACTGCAACCCGGAAATTCTTTCTCACTCATAAGTTTTCAAGTGACCCAGAGCAGCACTTAACTCATTTTAAAGATAGAACTCTTTCTAATTGATTACAAACAGAAAAAAGCCTAGGGCCTTTTCTTCTTTGAAATAGTAAGAGACTAGCCTCAAACAATCAAGTAGCTAACTAAATCAAATATATGTAATGGGCTTTTATTCAAATGATCATCTTTTGATGGAAAATTTGAACATATTAACCTTAAATATATAACTGTACTGGCCTATATTCTATAGTTAAGTGGCCTTTAAAATTTAGCATAGGTAAGATGTCGTTCTTTATTATAAAATTTTCAGGTATTTATCTTGTTTGAATTACAAAATTAGTATTATTGGCTAGACACCATAAACATTTTTTCAGATTACTTAATAAATTTAGCGATTCTGGACTGAAAACTAAAATAATTGAAATTATAAGACAATAATATAGAGATACGTACTTTACGGGTTACAAACCAAAAAAAGTTTGGTTCCAGGATACAATAATAACTTTGAACTGAGATGAAAAAAAATTTTCTTCCAGGAGACAAATAGTAAAACTAATTATAAAATTTTTATGTATTTTTGTTGTTTAAATTAAGAAATTACTATTACTGATTAGGCATCATAAATATTTTTGCAGTTTACATAATAATTTTAGCGATTAAGCCAAAAAAGAAAATTTTGGTTCCAGGAGTTTCGGTTACTATTGAGACAAGTAGCTATTATTACAATAGAGTTCATTACCATGAACTGTTTGATTGCTTAAAAATTCAAATATCTTTGAAAAGACTGATGTATGAAAATACATCAAAAATGCGATTTTTTTTGACAAAATTGATTCTACTTAAAAGTATTTCATTTTTAATTACAAAAGGCACTAGATGTTGCAATTTCCTTTAAAATGAGCTATTATACAGCTCTCTATGATTTTCCAGTGCCCAGCTAGCTGAGGAGGAAAATCAACCGGAAAGAAAAAAATATCCCCTTTGTAGAAAATAACGTGGTAAAAGTCCATTTTCTTGATTTTCAAGCCAATATATTTTCTTTGTTATTCAAGCCAAAGGGCGGTAAGTTTCCTTTATAGAGGTTTCGGACAAGGCAGTTCTAATGGTTTACTCTTTGTTTTGATTTGACTCTTTTTTTTAGGAGTTAGGGGGTTTTATATTTCTTAACATTGGAGGTGATCGTCTCTTACTAGGTTGCTAGCTACCGCTGCAACCCGGATTTTTTTAGGAGCTCTGTTTTTTTTTATATCTTAACATTGGACGTGATCGTCTCTTACTAGGTTACTAGCTACCGCTACAACCCGGATTATGTAATCATGAATGAGACCATTCACATCTTTGTCGGTTTTTATATAGTGATTATGACGTCATGGCGTAATAATTTTATTTGATGACGTCATGATGTAATGATATTATTTCATGATATCTTCAGAAATAAAAAAAATAATATCTTGTTTTTCATTCACGTCATAGCTCTAAGGTAAATCTATTTAACAACAGGGATTTCCAGGTAATAGTTTTCTTTCACACTTATAAGTTTCAATCAACTCAGCACTACGTAGCTCATTTTGAAGGTAGAACTCTTTTTAATTGATTACAAACAGGAAAAAGCCTACGGCTTTTGTTCTTTGAAACAGTAATAGACAAGCCTCTAACAATCAAGTATCTAACTAAATCAAATGTATGTAATTGGTTTTTATTCCAATGATCCTCTTTTAATGAAAAATTTTAATATATTGACCTTAAATATAGCTGTAGCCTATGCTATAGTTAAGTGGCTTATAAAATATAGTATAGGAAACAGGTCGTTCTTTATTATAAAAAAAAGAAAAGAGAAAAATATCCCGTTTGGGGAGAATAACGTGGTTAAAGTCAATTTTCTTGATTTTCAAGCCAATATATTTCCCTTGCTGTTCAAGCCAAGGGACAGAAAGTTTCATACACAGGGGTTTCGGACAAGGTGGTTCTAATGGTATACTTTTTGTTTTGATCTGACTCCTTTGTTAGGCACTATGGGTTTTTATATTTCTTAACATTGGACGTGATCGTCTCTTACTAGGTTGCGAGCTACCGCTGCAACCCGGATTTGTTTTATTAAAAAAGGCACTAGAACTAATGAATTCATAGTCCAAGTGGCAAGCACGATCGGCCTTTAACCGAAAGGTTGGCGGTTCAAAGCCACCCGGGATCATTTTCTTTTAATTTGTAATTCAGCTATCAACAAAACCATATCATCACTATATCACAAACTATAATTAAGTTGAGTATGCAATTTAGTAAAAGCAAGAGTTTGTTCTTCATTATAATGATGTAAATGCGACCCAATACAAGCATTGGTGGCTCAGTTAGTTGAGCATATAATTCTGCTAATGATCGTCCTTTAATGTAAAATATAGGCTAGAGCTCGTTCTTTATTGTAATTCATAATAGTAATTAATTTTGTTAATTACTAAAGGTTTCTATATACATCAGTTTCCTTTAAAATGATCCATTACACAGCTGTTTATTATGACCACGAACTGCTTGATTTAATCCTAAGGTTACAATGGGTTACAGTTCGTTCCTTATTGTAAACTAATGGTGTACTTTTGTTTTGATCTGACTCTTTTTTTAGGAACTATGGGTTTTTATATTTCTTAACATTGGACGTGATCGTCTCTTACTAGGTTGCTAGCTACCGCTGCAACCCGGATATCTTTGAAAAGACTGCAGTATGAAAAGACATCAAAATGCAGTTTTTAGTGGAAATTTTTTTTCTCTTTTATAAGTAATTTGTTTTAGCTACAAAAGGTTTTTAACCCAGTTAATTTCCTTTTAAATGAGCCATTGAACAACTCTCTATGATGTTCCAGTGCTAAGCTAACTGTGGAAAAGAAAAAAAAGAAAAAATATCCCGTTTAGGCAGAATGTTGTAGTAGCTGCCACTTTTCTTGATTTTCAAGCCAATATTTTTCCCTTGCTGTTCAAACCAAAGGACAAAAAGATTCCTATAATGGGGTTTTGGACAAGGCGGTTCTAATGGCGGTTTTCAGCCCATCAGAAATTGGAAACGTAGTAAAAAGGCTGAAGAACAATAAAGCTGCCGGTATCTTGGCCTGAGTGCGGAGCTGCTAATATATGCAGGTCCTGTTATGCTCCTCTTTCTCCACACCCTGTTCTCTACAATCTGGCAAACCGAGATAATTCCCGAAGATTGGCGGAAGGGTGTCATTATCCCTTTATGGAAGAGGAAAGGTTCTAGAAGCGACTGCTTGAACTACCGTGGAATAACCCTACTGTCTGTCCTGGGAAAACTTTTCTCAATGGTCCTGCTAGATCGATGTCGAAATATCATTCGTAAAATCCGGCGACCGGAGCAAGCTGGTTTCATGTCGGACCGTTTAACCATCGAGCAGATTTTTACGATCCGACAAATCATAGAAAAAGCCACGGAGTTCCGACAAAAGCTTTTTTACCTTCGTCAACTTCCGTGCTGCGTTCGACTCAGTGGACCGAGAAGCTCTTTGGCAGATTCTAGAATCGACAGGCCTCCCTGAAAAATACTGCAGACTCTTAAAAGCTCTACCCCATAGGACATAGAGCTGTGTTCAAGTGAACGACTAGTACAGCCCGTTCTTCCAAATGACGACTGGAGTGCGCCAAGGATGTGCAGTTGCCTCAGAGCTCTTCAATGTCATCATAGACTACGTTATGACAAGGACTACTTCACGTCTCAGGTTTGGACTCAAGTTTGGAGATCGTGTCATTACAGATGCTGATTTTGCCGATGACTTGGCCATTCTGGCGGACTCCATGGAGCAGTTGCTGGAAGCGCTTCGAATCCTACGAGAAGAGGCTGCAAAAGTTGGACTGCAGATAAAGTGGACTAAAACGAAAATTATGGCCATTGACCCATCCTCTCCTGCTGCCAATCCTTCAGTTAGCCTGGATAGCACCACTAGCATCGAAGTTGTCCAAAGGTTCACCTACCTGGGCTCCATAATTTCTTCAGATGGCTCGCTTCTTTCTGAACTACAAGCGAGAATATCCAAAGTGTCTTCTGCCATGGGCAGACTGAACCATCACCTCTGGCAAAAACCGAACATCAGTCGCACAACGAAGCTGCGGATTTTCAACGCCCTCGTCGGCTCTGTGATGCTCTATGGAGCTGAGACGTGGCATGCTTCAGCCACAACCCTCAAGGCAATTGATGTCTTTCAGTAGAAGAGCCTGAGGAGGATCGAAGGTCTACGATGGTTCGACTTTGTCAGCAATGAGAAGCTGCTGCAGCTCACCAAGCAGTCTCGGTTTTCGACCCAAGCAGCCGAGCGATCACTACGATGGTTCGGACACCTACTTCGAATGCCTCCACCCATACCTGCAAAAACGATCCATGACTTCGACCCTGTCAAAGCCGGTTGGAAGTGACCTCGCGGCCGACCGAAGAAACGATGGTCGGACAGCCTGTTCGATTTCCTGGCGATGGCAAATATCAGGTTGAGCGATGTGCAAACGCTTGCCATGGACCGAAGTGGATGGAGGAGGCAGACGTCACTCTTTACGCCAAGCAGCGCCCGGCAGGAGACATAAGTCAAAGTAAGTAAGTCAAGGTTCTAATGGTGTACTTTTTGTCTTGATCCGACTCTTTTTTTAGGATCTATGGGTTTTCATATTTCTTAACATTGGATGTGATCGTCTCCTACAGGGTTGTAGAATTCGGACAAGGCAATTCTAATGGTGTATTTTATATTATAATTTCACTCTATTTTTTGGAGTTTGGGCTATTATATCTCTTAACATTGGAAGTGATCGTCTCTTACTAGGTTGCTAGATACCGCTACAACCTGGATTCCTTTTAATACTTCAGGTACTAAGGCATCAGGTTGTTCTTTAATGTAAAATGTCCTTTAAAATGAGAAATTGAACAACTCTCTACGATGTTCCAGTGCCAAGCTATCTGCGGAAAAGAAGAAAGAAAAAAAAGAGGCCATTTGTAGAGAATAACGTGGTTAAAGTCTATTTTCTTGATTTTCAGGCCAATATATTTTCTTTGTTATTCAAGCTAAAGGACGGTAAGTTTGCTAAAAAGAAGTTTTGGACAAGGTGGTTCTAATAGGGTACTTCTTGTTTTGATTTGAATCTTTTTTTTAGGAGTTATGGGTTTTTATATTTCTCAACATTGGACGTGATCGTCTCTTAGTAGGTTGCTAGCT